>NW_017804795.1:7444-7891 GCF_001891065.2 Hippocampus comes
GACCGACCCAGCCAGGAAAAGGGAGGCATTCGGAGTGATCTGAAGGAATCCCACTTGTTCTTCGATCGCCCGAAGCATGGCGTTGGCCTGGCGGCGGCTGGTCCCCTCGGCGAAGATGATGGATATTTCATCCCCGCCCGTGCGGTAGGATGCATCCGGCCCGGCGATCTCTTGCACCACGCGGGCAATCTGGCCCAGGGTGGCGTCGGCCACCGGGTGTCCGTTTACGGTGTTGTGCAGGCCCAGGTTGGACACGTCGGCGAACGCAATCTGGCGGGGCTTCCCGCTATCCTGGACCCGGGCGGCGACCGACGCTACGTCCTGGTCGAACGTCACGCCGTTCAGCAGCCCCGTGCCTTTCGGATCGCGGCGGGCTTGCTCTTGCAGGGCAGACACGCGGGCATCGGCCTCGGCTATCCGCCCCGCCTGATAGAGAGCCGCGATCTC
>NW_017804795.1:8430-9159 GCF_001891065.2 Hippocampus comes
CCGGGTCGGGGCCACGGGAGGGTCTACGAGGTTGGCTCGCTGGGCGTCCACCAGCGGGATACGAGCCCGTACCGTGTCCTCGCCGCGTGCCTCGGCCGCGTGAGCCCGCGTGTTGCCGTCCACCAAGGCAAACCGACCCGTGCCTCGCTGAACGCCCCCGACCGCAGGAGGGGCCGTCTGAGCGTCCTGCTGGACAAACGTGTCCAGGTCACCGGACGGGGGGTTCAGGTCTATCTGGCTAATGGGCAGGTCCACTTCCACGAACGGGCCGTCCGGGTTTGCCAGGGTCTCTCGTGCGGACCCCTCAAAGAACGCCCTCATGGTCGCCGGGTCTGCCCCTTCCAGCACGTCCGGGTCTACGCTGGCGGCGTCCTCGGCGACCTGGGCCAGGGTAAAGGTCTGCTGGGCGGCGGCCCCTTCGTCCTCTTGCCGCTGTTCCTTGCGTATCTCTTGGACCCTCTCTTGTAGGGTCCGGCCGGTATTCAGCGAACCCGTCGTCGCCTCCACTGCACCCGACAAGGTCAGGGCCGTGAGGGAGGTCACGACAAACTCGTTCGCCAGTCGCTCCGGGTCCAGAGCGTTCGGGTCTACGCCGGAGGCCACCTTGTGAAAGTTCTGCCCCAGGAGGATAATGTTTTCTTCGCTGAGTTCCGCTAGGCTCTGCACCCCCAGGCGGTTGAGAACCTGACGGAACCCCCGATCGGCCACCCGCCGCCGGGCTCCCCGGGT
>NW_017804795.1:9560-10856 GCF_001891065.2 Hippocampus comes
GGCCAACGGCGTCGGACACTCGGCCCAACAAAGAACCTGTGGTGAACGCGGACTGTGCCACGCCAGCCGCTACCGGACGGGCAGCACGGGGCAGACGGGCCACCCGGCTCTGAAGCTCCGCGTCCCTGCGTCGAGACGCTCTGGCCTCGAACAAAGTACGCCTGCCTTCCTCGGTCGAGGCGATCTGCCGGACTTCATCGTCCGAGATACCAAGCTCCCGCCCGAACGACAGCACGTCTTCGGTCGCCGTGTCCACAATGTCGCGGGCGGCTGGCTCCTGGAGAACCGGGGCCAGGCGATTGAATGACCGCTCCAGGTCAGCCCCGGCGTCGGGGTCCACGGGGTTGACTTCA
The DNA here is from genome assembly GCF_001891065.2 of Hippocampus comes. Taxonomy (NCBI): domain Eukaryota; kingdom Metazoa; phylum Chordata; class Actinopteri; order Syngnathiformes; family Syngnathidae; genus Hippocampus; species Hippocampus comes. The sequence goes on from NW_017804795.1 coordinate 9,914, forward strand.
GGGAGGACTGTCGTACGCTCCCCCGTCCCGGAGAAGTCCACCAGGATGTCCGGATTCTCCCGGGCGAATCGCACGAGCCCCGGGCTCGCCTCTCCCCCCACAGGGGGCGGCACGATATTGTCCGGTATCTCTGTCCGGGGACGTGCACGGGCCTCCTCCTCCAGCCCGGCAATGGTCAGGCCGGGGGAGGTTGGCTGCGTCGTCGCCGACGCCTGGCGTTCCAGGGCCGCGATGGTAAGCTGTGGGGGTCGGTTGAACTGAGTCATCCGTTATACCTTAGGGGATAGTGGTGATCGTGCCACTGGGCAGGCGTACCCGTGTGCCGGACGGCAAACTCTGGAGTTCAGCGTCCGTACTCACGAACACCGGAGCGGGCTGGGTTCCTGGTTGGGACGCACCTGCGATCACCTGTTGCCTCTGTTCTCGCAGGGCATTCGCCTGTGCACGCAAGCGGTTCAGGGCCAGGACTCGGGGCACGGTATCCCTCACGAGATCACTGTCCACAAAAGTACGCTCGGGCCTCCGCAGAAGACCCGTGCCAAAGTCCAAAGCCCCCGGCAGCAGTGCAAACCGATCCCGGGCAGGTTCAGTGCTCAGGATAGTGTGGGCGTCACGCAGGTTGGTCGGCAGTCCTTCCTCCTCAAGCTCGGCCTCCTGTGACCGGATTTCCCGCTGTAGCTCGGACAGTTGGTTGTCGATGCCGCGTATCTCGAACCCAACTCGCTGGCCGGCCGTCAGTTGAGTACCGGACTCCTGTGCGGCCCGGGGTGTGTTACGCTGAACGGCATCTGCTACGGCGTTCTGGAACTGGTTATCCGTCAAACCGTCCAGCCCCAGCAGAGCTTCTATCTCTCCCCGTCCCGCGTCCGACAGACCTTCGGTTTGGGCGGCCTGCTGGGCAAAAGCCAGGCGGGGGTCTGGTGCTTGCAGGGGGGCACCCGCC
>NW_017804795.1:11053-13103 GCF_001891065.2 Hippocampus comes
CGGCGTACGCTGGGCGACGCTCTGGATGGCCGGGCCACCCCGCACAATTCTAGCATCCGCAGGTGCGGCGGATTGGGTTATTCGTCGCTGGGCATTGGCCGCTGCTCGGAGCCTCTCCAGGTTGAACTGCTGCTCCTGCTGCTGGAGTTGAAACCGCCGGGCGTCGTTTATGAGAGCCCGGTCTTGGTCCCGTTCGCGGTTGATCCGCTGCCCCTGTCCGGACGCCACGGCCGCTTGCAGGGCCAGTCCGTTCGGGCCATGATCGACAACAATGGGCATGGTTACGCTCCTCGGTTGGTGAAGGTCCGAACACCAGTACGGGCGTTTCGCGTGTGGGTGCTGCCCCGCGAAGCCAAGGCCCGGGTCAGGAACCCGCCTCGACTACCCGCTCCAATTGTGACCGTGCGTCTGGTGGGCTGGTTCGCCGCTGCGGACTGCAAGAGATTGGCGAACAGCCCCGTGTCAGGGCCGGCGTCCGTCCGGCGTTCGATCGCCCCGGCCAACGCTTGTGTCGTGCTCGCGTCCGCAGCCACACGAGCACCGATGTTGCCAGCACGGATACGGGCTTGCTGCTCATCGACCTCCTGTTCTCGCCGCTCCTGGTCGGACCTCGTCGCCCGCAAGGCCGAGTTCAGCAGGGTGGAGTTCCCCAGGCCCCGAGCGATGAGCTGCTGCTGGGCGTTGCTGAACTGCTGGGTGGCTCCCTCAGCGATCCGGCGGCGGGCAACGTCCCCGATGTTCGCGGTCTCTTGGTCCAGACGGTCGAAGTTCTGCCCCGTCCGAGTCTGGAGATTCCGCAGGAGCCCAGTCAGTTCGCTGAACCGCTGCTCGTTGGCCGCGTTGGCAGCTTCCTGCCCAGCGTTGAACTGGTTGATGATATCCTGGAAGTTCAAGTTACCTACGTTGAATAAGCTCATGGGTTGTCCTTACACGTCATTATACACGACAAAGCTAAAGTCTGCTGATACGCTCCCGTTACCAGAGTCCACCTGAGCCTCCGCCCAGAAGTCCGAGGTCGGCGGTATCAGGATAGGGCTGGGGAAGTCCAACACCAGTTCCCCGGCCACGCCCCGGTACTGGGAGATGATACGCCTGGCGGGGAACGGGGCCGATGTCGTCAGGAAGTTTTGTCGCACGGCGAACCGCACGTCCACAGGCTTCGAGCTATCGACATACACGGCGGCGGAGGTCACGTAGATCGGCCGATTCAGGGCAGAACTAATCAGGCTGGACTCTGACTCGCCCTCGTCCGCCGAGATCAAGTTTTGGGTAGAGCCGCCGCCGGACACCCGAATCGTGATCTCTCCAACATTCGTCCCTCCATATGTCCCCGCCTGGGACACGTAAGCCCGGAACACCCGCAGGAATGCTGTCGCGGTGGCTGCGGACGCCGCCGTGCCGGCCATGGAAATCGCCTCCTCCACGACGTTGCCGGTGCCATCGATGCCCATGATTGTAATCTGCCGGGCACCTGTACCAGCGGCGGTATCGTCGGCGTCGGTGCTTATGGCCTCCATCGTTGCGGCCGTCGATAAGAAGGTGAACGGCTCGCTAACCGGCCACAGACCTTCATAACTACCGCCGACATCACCGTTGAATGCAGACCGGTGGATGAGGTTTATCTGCTGGCCGTTGGTGTTGAGGTTCCCGTTGACAACCTCAAAGGTCCAGTCTCGTACTTGGTCGGGTATGAAGCTCATTATAGAATCATCCAGTTTGAGCCATCGCTGACTAGGGACAGGCCCACGTAGGGTGCTTGCAGGGTCTGGGTAAGTTCGCCGTCTATTGTCTCGCTGCCCGCCCCGTCCAGAACAAGGTTCGTCTCACTGCCGGACACGTTCTTCACCCCCACGCGAAGCCCGGTTTGTCCGATGGCTGACGGCAAGGTCACGGTGAACGAGCCGCCGGTGGTGTCGTATCGTACCAGATCGTTGATCGCGGCGGCGTAGTTCCCGGTCTGGACCGGCGTCACATTCCACCGGCCGTTGGGGTCCGTGACCCGAAGCACCGTTGGGGTCAGCGTGAGGGTCGCCCCGTCAAGTACCACGCC
>NW_017804795.1:13179-13697 GCF_001891065.2 Hippocampus comes
CATCCGCCACGCTCTCCAATCCAGACGGTGTTGCCAGGTTCAGGGACAGGCCGTCATCGGTAGATTCCAGACCGCTATCCGGCTGGAGCAGGATCGCGTCAGCGGCGAGTTGAGCCCGATTCAGACGCTGCAAGGCTCGCCGAGCCCGGGCCGCCTCCCGGGGCGATGTCCCCACCCGGGACAGGTTGATGTTGGTGTTAGGCATAGCGGCCCCGTCTCGTCCGCCCGATCGGGGTCAGGACTAGTTCGCCGCTCTCCATCGCCCAGGTCGAGAACAACGTGTCCTGGCTGAGTTCGACCAGGAAGTAGTTTGCCGACACCCGCTGGTTCACCCACCGGGGGAGGTTCAGTTGGAACGTCCGACGCAGCCGGGGCGTGGTCTCCGTGGTGGCCTGTTCCGCTGTGGCCCCCCGGAAGATGTCAAAGGTGATGTCCCCCGAGTTCTCCCCGAGAACGAACCGGATGTCGCTTATAACCGAATCCATGCCCTGGTCGAGGCCGAAGGGGCCAATGGACAC
>NW_017804795.1:14513-14648 GCF_001891065.2 Hippocampus comes
AGTGTGAGCGTCGAGTCGCTTGTATTGGGTGCCGTCTACGAAATACATATGCCGGTGGAACTTCTGCTCGTCCCCGTCGTTCGGGGATGGCGGACCCTCATGCATCTGCATGGCGTCCGTGTCAATCAGGGCGTC
>NW_017804795.1:14991-15778 GCF_001891065.2 Hippocampus comes
CAGACACCACGCTCACTCCGTTTACGAATCCCTCTATGCTGTTGCCGGTAACCTCCAAACGGAGAGTGGCACTTATTCCGAAGGTCATAGGGTCGACCGGAAGATCATTGGCACTAGAAGACAGGACAGATATCGAAGTGTCTGTCAGCTCGAATAGTTCCGTTGTCATCGTCGACAGCCCGGTGAGCCGTATACGTAGGGCGATCCCTTGTGCCTGACCCGTGACCCCTGACCACCGAGTCACTACTGCTATGTACGGGGTGGTGGACGGTATCAGCTCTTGGACCACGTCCGCCTGGACAAAGTGGTCCCCGGACACCGGACCCGTTCCTACGGGGGTGATCGCCTGGAGAGTAGACATATTTGCCTGGAAACCCACCTCGTTCGAGACGATGTCGGCCTGGGTTTCGTCTACGAACATGTTGAAGCCGTTGAACCCCTCGGACGTGCTCCACTGTCCACCCGAAGACACGTTAAGCTGGCCGTCCGGGTAGGTAAAGGAGTCAGAAAAGGCAAAACTTGCTGCCCCCGTCGTGCTCACAACCAGCGGAGCCGACCACGGACCCAAGATCGCCCCGTTTACACCCCGCACCCGGTACGTGTACTGCGTAGATGCTGTCAGGCCAGTGTCGTCGAAGTTGGTGTCTGCCACCATGTTCTGGATGACGGCCCCGTCCCGTTCGATGTCGTAAGTCACAGCATTCGTGGCTGCGGTCCAGGTCAGTGCAACCGACGTTTCCGCCGGAGTCCCCATGAGGTCCGTAGGCGTTCCTACTACCAGGTCTGT
>NW_017804795.1:16990-22012 GCF_001891065.2 Hippocampus comes
CGGGGCTAGGTTAGGGCCGTCCGCCAAGAACCCGCCGTCGAGAGGCGTGCTGCCCGCCACCAGGTTCTTGAGGACAAAGAGGAAGTTGTTAGGACCAGCAAGCATTGCGGGTTCTCCTTATGAGTTGAATTGAACGGTAGGTCGGTTGTGGAAGTTCTCGCGGAAATCGGAGATGTTTCTCGGCGTGCTTCGCCCCATGCCTCGGAACGATCCGAGTTTCTTCGGGCGGCTCATGGCGTCGATACGGTAGCTGTTGCGGAGTGCACGGTTGTTGTAGTACGACCAGTCCACACCGTATCCGCCGTCCACGTCACGCTCCACAACAGCCTTGCAGGCCGCTAGAATTGTGTCGTCGTGGGCGAACGGAATCGGGGGGACTTCGGTCAGGGTGACAAGGCTGTCAAAGTGAAGCAGGTACGGGAACTCAAGCACCATAGTCTCATCCGGGTTCGGGTAGACCAGAAGCTCCCATCGCCGCCGGGGCGACGTAGGGTCTCCGTCCTTGGGCCGTACCGCCGCCAGCCAGGGATCACCACTCTCGTTTGTGATGTTCTCCCGCCACTGGCGGAACAAGCCCTCGTCACCCCACCGCATCTCTCGTCACCCCAGCGAATGTCAACGCCCTGGTTGGTACTCGCGGCGTAGGTGATGGCACCCGAATACTGACCGCTGAACCCACGCGGGAGCGTGTAGTTCGCGTCGGACGCTATTCGGAACGTATCGGGGGCCAGGCCCGTCAGGTCCGCGTCGACGCGAATCTGGGTGCCGGACACAACCTCCACGATCGTATACGTCCCAGACCCCGTAATCTCGACCGGCTTCTCCTCCATCGTGTCGAAGAACACAGACTCCGTTGAAGTCAGGAGGGAGTGGCCTTGGGCGTCCAGCGATACGAAGGACAGGGTCCGGCCAGCCAGGATGTCAACGTCGTCCCACAGGGTGATGCTGGCCGTTGGGCGGGAAAAGTTCCACCCGTTCGGCTGTGGCCCGTCCGCCAGGAACATCCGAATGGCGTTGTTGACGTGTCGCTGGCACTCCGCCAGGTCATGGGCGTCTGTGGGAACCTGCGGAGCCTCGTTCCCGTTCACCCCATAGAAAGCAATCCCGATCTTGCGGGCTACCTCCACGATGAGGTTTTCAAAGGTCAGGACGCTGGTGGGTTCCATGCATACTCCACTGAGAAAGAAAATAGGCAGGGGGCTGCGTAGGCCCCCTACCTACCGGCAACACGCCGGAGAAGCACCTACGATAGTTCCTGGAAGCCGTACGCCGCCCAGTCAACAGCAATCGACTGTGCCGCGACGGCCCCGGTCTTCAGGCCGATCACGAAGGAGTAGTTCTGCGACTCGTCCACGGTGGAGCCGAGAAGGACATTACCGACGTTGTACCCGTTCACGAAGAACTTCAGAGTATCGCGGCCGTTGAAGGACAGGCCAACCTTGAACTCCGTGTCCGCAGTCAGCGGGCCACGTTGCTCTGCGGGGATGCCGCTAGAGTTCGTGGCGTCCGACACAACTTCGACCACGGCGTCGGCGTCAGTACGATAGACCGCATCGATCTCCGCCTGGGCATCAGCCAGGATTTGGAAGCCGATAAGGGACTCGCCTACCAGGCCGCCCGCATCGTCGGCGACCACGTCCCGGGTGGCTCCGGCCTCGGCGACCAGGCCGACAAAGACACCCTGGTCAGCCAGGGCACCCAACTCAAGGCGGGCTTCGGCCCAGACCTTCTGGCCACTGTTCTTCACCAGACGGGCGAAGGGTTCCGAGAACAGGGCGACAGCATCGTTGTTGTCGCCGTCAGTCTCGATATCCTGATACCCGCCACGTTCACCGGCCTTCGCGGAGAAGACCGTGTTGTCGTCGCAGTCGATCGCCAGAGCATCGCCCAGGCTGGGCCGCTGCTCACCCGCTGCGAGCGTGTCCCGCAGGGGGGCCAGGAAATCAACCTTGGCGTAATACCCGAGACCTTCGTCATTCAGGCGACTGCACGGAGAGTCCGCCCAGATCGAGGGCGACAGAAACTTTTGGTTACCGGCACTTGAAAAGCCGACAATTCCAGCATCAGACATTGGTTAGCTCCAATAAAGTAGTGTAGGGAAAGGCGGCTTAGGCAACGATGGGCTTGTGCAGAACAAACGCAGCCGTCCGGCGGTTGATGCACAGGTTCTGGTGTGCCCCGTCCAGGTAGACCGTAAACACGGTGTGCTGGCCGCTATCGGTCATCGGCTCCGACTCGTGCATCCAGTAGTTATCCTGCACGATCGGTTGCAGTTTACTCCAGTCCACGCAGTAGAGGGGGTCAACAACGTTCGTGGTGCCGCCGCTACCTTCAACGGTCACGCCGTCCAGTTGGTCGATATACTTGACCGGGACTCGGTTTATCATAACCGCCCCGTCAAAGTTGTGCTGGACTTTGCCCATGAGGTCCATAGGCATGTTGTTGTCATCCCGAAGGTCACCCAGGTGTTCTAGCTCGGTGATCGTATCGTCGTTCGCGTAGAACTTGATCGGCGAGCCGACGTTGTCCATGCCGGGCTTGATGGCGATGGGCGACGGACGGAACCGGGTCAGGCGGATGGCCTGACGAACTTTGCGAAGGAACCCGTTGTCGACGTTCGTGTAGGTATCCGCGTAGTTCCGCCACTTGGGCTCAAGGCCACCGTCCAGGCCAGCAACAACGGTCGAGGTCGAACCGTCCTGGAAGCGGACCGTCTTACCTTCAAAGCCGCCCTGGGTCACGCCCTCATCCAGGTAGTTGGCGTAGTAGGGGATGCCGTAGGGGTGCTTGTCATCCGCCGCGTTGACCGGAGTGATCCAGCCCCGCTCCTCGATCAACTGGGCGATGTCCCACATACGCTCGGCCCGGCGGGACTGAAGCAGGTTGATAAAGCCGTGGCGGCTGCTGCGGTTTCGCATAATCTCCAGCTTATCCCAAGAGTAGCTGGTGCCGACCTGGGTCCACGGGACATTGATGGTCCGCTGTTGGTTATCGACCGAGGGGTCGTCAGTCTCAAAGAGCCTACGATACTTCGCCCGACCGCTACGGTCCAGCATGACGTTACGCTGGATGCTCGTACCGCCTTCGATCTGTCGGCGGTGCTCTTGGTACATCCGCACGATCTCCGAGTCATGGTTGTCCCACATGATCTCGAATTCGTTTTGGGGCAAGTCCTGAAGCGTCGTTGCAATCAGGTCAGCAAGCTGAGAGTTAGGAACGCTCATGCGTCACTCCTTTTGTAAAAACTAGTTTCCAAAGATATCATTGAGCCGTTTGTGAGCCCGTTTGGCGGCCCACTCCCGGCGAGCTTTGCCGTCGTCTGGTGGCTGCGACGGGTCTGGTTTGGCGGCCTTGCCGCCGGGTCGTTGAACAAGCGAGCGGTTGCGGGCCTTGGCCTGCTGCCGAATGCCGGACACCGCGACCTGACCCTTGTAGTCAGCCGCCGTGATGTTGTTGGCGTCGGACAGGGCGTCCTCCACTGTCAGGATATGGCCCTGCTTGGCCGCACCGACACTCAGCCGGTCCGCGAACTCAACGACCTTCCACCGAGCCTCGGTCTGTTCCGGGGTCGCGGTGTCCCAATCTTCCCCGTACAATTCCCGGTACGGGGCCATCTGCTCAGACCCGAAAAAATCGTTCACTTGCCCCAGGAGAACCTGCTCCTGTGATTTCTGGGCAGCGGCACGACCCGCTTCAAGGTCCGGCAAGACGTTGTTCAAGGCGGCGATGGTCGCATTGACCGGTGCCACAATGTCCTTGAACGCTTGGACGACAGACTCGTCCTCCCCGTACTCCGTACCCAGCTTCTTGACCAACTCGTCGGGGTTGATCGCAGCCAGGGCCGTAGCGGGGGCAGATGGCGTGGCAGGCTCCGGGGACGCGGCGGGTTCTTGTTCCGCCCGACCCAATGCGGCCCATTCGGCCAACTGCTTGTTACGGCTATCGTGGATACGCTCTGCCATCGGCATGAACGCTTCCAGGCCCAGGGCCGAGAGGTTCGAGTCGATGTCTTCGTCGTTCCAGCCGTACGCACGAAGCGATCGTCGGTACGCGTCCGGCAGGGTAGGTCCGTCGTCGGCCGATTCGTCGATTGTGTCAACGGTCTCGGCTTCCTCCGTCGCTGCTGCTGGGGGGTCGTCTGACGCTTCGTTCTCGACCAGTTCCTCCGCTTCCTCGTCTCCTCCCGCGTCCTCTGAGAAGAACGGGTGGTCGGCGAGTTTGTCAGCGATCTGGTCGGTTGTCAGTTCAGGCGTTTCCTCAGGAATGGACAACGGCTGATCTTCACTGACTTGTGCTTCTCCGATTTCGGCGGTTTCCTCGGGCATAGTAGCCTCCTTGGCCGCTGCCTCCAGGGGAGGGGTAGGGGCCGGGTGATCTAAATAGTATACCACAAACTTCGTTGCCTGTCAAATAAATTTCTACTTAGTTTCGGCCCACCTTTCGTTCTTCAGGATGCTGAGCTTCTGGTGCCGGTTTTCCGCGATCGGAACCCCGTACAGCGGGTCAGCCGGGTTATCGCTTATATCGATGCCTGGGTTCCGGCGTTGGAATGCCGCGATTTCATCCCCGTGGCACAGGGCCATGCTGTGGAGTTCGATCGCCTTCCGATACCCGAGTTGGGGCGAATGGCCAGCTTGGGGCACCCTGTGGTAGGATTCCGTTTGGCACACGGGGCACTCGGTCTGCGGATCCGCATGGATTGACTCGTACTCGTCCTCCGTGTGGTAGCAGTGGTCGCAAGAGTATTGGTAGATCGGCACTATGAAGTTCCTCCGCCAGCTTGAAGTATGCGTTGGCCGAGGGCGGCCTCTCCGCCCTGCTCAATCGCACTCTGTGTCTGTTGGGTCTGTCCGTTCTGTCCTCGCACCTGTCCCGGCTGTCCGTTCTGGAGGATGGCGGCCAGGGGGTTAGCCTGGCCTGCGGGGTCGCGTTCCTGAAGCACGCCCTGTGACTGGCTTGCTGCCGGACCCATCAGCATGGTCTGGTTACGCCGGGCTTGGAACAGCGGGTCGAACCAAACCT
>NW_017804795.1:27155-27736 GCF_001891065.2 Hippocampus comes
TGCCTCGTGATGCGGCCATCTTGGTCAGGAACGTTTGAACGTCGAACGGGATGCCCAGGGCAGCCGCAGACTGAGCAGCCGCCATAGCCGCCGGCAGTATCTGCGTGGCGAAGTCCATCATCTCCAGGAACCGAGTATCGCTGTCCTTCCTGGACATGGACTCCGGCTCGATTTTGAAGGTGAAGTCAATCCAGTCTCCGGCCCGGGACTCGGGCGTCAGGATCACTTGGAAGTCCGCCATCTGGGCGGGCTGGGCCAATATCGGACCCAGGGGGGACTGCTGGAACTGGGCAGGAATCTGCCGCCGCTGAATCAGGGGTATCTCAATCAGCGGGTCGGTGTGGAAGTACCACGCACGCTTGCGTGCCTCCTGTGCCGCCATCTTGTACACCGCGTCCTTCATGTCCTCCAGGCCGACCGAAGCATTGGTCTGGAGGATGCGGGCGGCTGTGGCTGATTCAGCGGTCGTGGAATTGCCACCAAGCTGAGACGGGTTTGCCGACATCATGTTGAACCAACCCTGTAGCTGGCTCAGGTGTATCTCGTTCGACGCGGCCTGCCCGCCGATGCTGACAACGTTT
>NW_017804795.1:27836-29808 GCF_001891065.2 Hippocampus comes
TTTCACGTCGTCGGGGTTCTCCACCGCCACCGTGTCCAGGTTATCCGCGTTGGCGATCTCATCGGCGTCGTCGGCGGCCGACCGCCGGTACATCATGACATCCTTCTGGGCAGCGGCCTGCTCCATGATCTTAGCCGCCATCTTGTTCGCCCCGATGTGGAGATCACGCCAGATCCCCACCATCGGTATCGGCATCGGGTTGTCGGGAACGGGCGGAGACAGAGCCAGGAAAGTGTAGGGGCCTTCGTCAGGACCGTAGTAATCGTCTACCCGGAGGAACTCCTCAAAGTTCAGGCCCGGCGTGCCGGGTATCGTCACCAGAGCCTTGGCCTGCGGCACCCACAGCTCAATGATCTCTACGTCGTCCTCAATGTCCGACATTTCCTCACTGGTTGAACACTTCACCGGTGTCGATGTGGTCCGTTTCGTCGAACGCATACACGGAGTCACTCTCGGCGATACCGGTCTTGAGGATGCCCAGGCCGAACACCGCGTCGATGATGGCAGACTTGTATACCTCGGTGATGTCGGTCTTCTGGTCGTGCCACGACAGGGCTAGACCGAGAAGCTCCGCGTAGTCCTTCGACGGCAGGAAGTTACTGTGCACGGAGTGCTTGGGGAAGTTCATCACCAGGTTCGGCAACAGAACCCGGATGGCGTTGAACATCAGGTTGAGCGGGTTCGAACCGACCTGGCCTTGGTTGCGGTCGTAGTACTCGCCCACGTAGTCTTGGATGAAGTGCACCCGAGCCTTGCGGAAGTTCTCCAGGCGGCGGAAGCCTCTGTGGACCTCGTCCTGGAACGCCTTGGGTTTGATATCAGTGGGCATGGGTTGTCCTTAGCGGAAATCGAAGGTCTTACTGAGTTTCTTGACGCTGCGTTTCCGCTGTGATCGGTAACGTTGGAGTCTGCCCCCAATCGTGGTGAGGGGTCCGGACAGGTCTATCCGTTCCTTGCTGTGGTTCGCACGGAGGCCCGACCCGACCAGGCAGAGCATGTCAGCGATGACTCGGTCCCCGTGGGCTTTTCGGGTCGTGGAACTCTCCGCCAGCAGGGCGGCCGGTCCGATGCTGCCGTCCGGGAACGTGATGTACGTCAACGCCTCGTCCAGGGCCGCAGCGTCGTGGTTGATAAATCCGCCGTGTGAGTAGCATCGGGCTAGCTCGCCCAGGGCCGCAGCCTTCTTGTCCGGGTTCGATCGCCACCCATACCGCTTGCCGACCTTTTGGGCTGACGTGCCGTCACCGACCGTGTCGAAGTAGATTCTCGGGTACTGGAACGTCTGGACCGTCTGGCTGCCAAAGTCCACGCCGGGAGCCCCGTTGTTCTCCCATATCAGCAGGGGGAGTCCCTTCGATCCCCCCACCCACATGCACAAGCCCGCGACGAACCGGGCAAACTTGAACGGGGGGATGTTTGCGTCGGCCACGGACACAACCTTCTCTCGGGTCTGCACACACATCACGGATACGGTGGAGTTCGAGGCACCGACCCCCATCGAGATGTCACACGCAACCACGTAGTCCTTAGACTGGTCCAGGCGTCCCTGCTCCAGTTGCGTCCACACCCGGACATTGCCTTTCTTGGGAGCCGGGGCCACCTTCAGCTTGGACAGGTCAAGTTCATACAGGATGTTTGCTATGTCGCTGTCCGCGATCTTCTCAGGGAAGCCGATACTCATCAGGACACGGGGCGGACGCTGGGCGTAGACCAGCCGGTGTGCCTCAATCGCCGGGCCGCTGAAGATGGTATCCCCCGACCCCACGTGGTCCATGTCGATCCACGTCAGCCGTGGATCGCTTGATGGACTCCCCCTCTTTCATCTTCGCCATTTCGTCCAGCAGTATCGACGTACGCCGGTCGGACGAACCCGCCGTCGCGTTGGCCGATTCGCCGTCTATACGGGTGGCGGTGTCGAGGTTCACCAGGTGGAGTTTCTTACGCGAACAATTCGGCAGCATACATTCAGGCG
>NW_017804795.1:29949-32445 GCF_001891065.2 Hippocampus comes
ACCCGGGTCTGCCACGGGTCCGTGCGGGTAGTTCTTCGGAACCCCGTCCAGTTGGTCCACCGATGCTTCCTTACGGGAAATCATCAGGTGCATTTCGTCCTTCTTGAACAGGAACCGGTGCGTAAACACCGCGATATGGTTCCACGTCGCCCCCATGTCACGTGACTTGTCGGTGAGTAGGTCGTGGCCCTGCTCGATGGCCTCGGTAAGACGCAGCAGGTGTTTGTCCTGGATAGCCCAGGTGACCATCGGGATGTGTTGATCCGCCGCCTGGCGAACCGTCCCGGCCGAGCTGGGCTCAAACACGCGGAAGGTGAACACTGCGAAGTTGACGTAGAACAGGATGGACTTCGCACACGCCTCGTATAAGTCCTGCTGAAGCTCCCGGTCCTCCGCAGCCAGGCCGAGGAGTTGGGCTCTCCACTTCAGGTTCATGGCCGGGTCTTTGGGAACCTTCCACCCCGTATGAGGGCAGACCCACACTGGCTCCTCCTGGGGGAATTCGTCAGTGAGGTCTGGCTCTTGAGGGAATTCGTTGGGCAATTACTCGGACTCTAAAGTGCCAACTAAGTCATCTACGATCGCATTATTGCGTTTAGTTGCCAGTTCCGTCACCTTACCGGTCACGGTGCGTGTGGTGTCCTCAGCCTCGGTGGGTGCCTGGCCAGCCTTACCTTCGAGCCGGTCGAACACTAGCTCGGTGGCCCAGCGTTGCGGGGCGTGAGTGATGACCTCCTCCTCCCCGTTGTCGTTCAGCTTACGCTCGACCCAGCCGATAGCGTTCTTGAACACGTACCGGGCGAGCTTTTCACCCTTGCTGATGATGCGGGGCTCTTCCTCGCCCTCGGCGTTCACCACCATTTCGATCTCAGGGTGAATCTCGGAGGCGATGTCCCGCAGGTGCTGGGTCAAGGCTCGGCCGGTGTAGGTAGATTTCTTAGTTGCCATTCACGGCCTCCCTCCAATCGGGACGCCCGATGCGTTCCTTACGCCGGATACGGCCCTGAACCAGGACCGTGACGTTGCCTGCGGCACTGCTGATGGCTCGAAGGGGGCCTCCCACGATGGGGCTCACGAAGGGCTGTCGGAGAGATTTCTGCTCGCCCCCTGTTGCGGAGAAGTCCCCGGCCAGCACGCGAGTCCCGTCAGCAGGGCCAGCCGTGGCACCGACGAAGATGGTGGTCTGGGCCTCGACCGCCTGCACGACGGTGAGGTCGTCGATCTCTACGTACTCGTAGGGCTGTAGCGGTCTGGGCGTCGTGCTGCCTGACTCGTACAGCGTCACGTCCGCAGCCGCGGTCAGGTCAGCGGAGACTAGCTCGCCGTGAAAGGGAATACCGGGTTTGTTATACATTTGTTGTTCCTGTTAGAGTAATCCGCTGCCTATGACACCGCTGAAGGTTCCTGGCCGTGCTCCACCGCCACCACCGCCTCCCCCTCCTCCACCGGGCAAGATGAAATTGAACGCGTTCTGGCCGTCATTTGTATTCACGAATATGGTGTTGCCGTCAGGGGACCAAGCAATTCTACTGACCGGACTGTCTGCGGGCTCAGCAGGTGGGGGTACGAGCGGACCTACCGTACCGGTGTCCGCGTCGAAGGGGTACGCTTCTACGAAGGGGCTGGTGTTGCTCCCCACCACAAAGTGTGACCCGTCTGGAGACCAGGCAATTCCTGCGTTCACGTTCCCGGCCGCCAGGGGAACAGGGATCGGGGGGTCTATCCCCACTCCAGAGTATGGATAAATGTTGTATGTTGTCCCGGACCCGACAGCCCCGGCGAGAATGAACCGCTCTGAAGGGTGGAACAATACGGTGGACACGTTTGAGAACAAACCGCTGAAGCCAACCAGGCCAGTAATGCCCAACGTGCTGTTGTAGTTGAAGAGACGAACACGGTTGGCGTCGTCCCCCACGCACAGGAACAGTCCGTCAGAAGAAATATCGATGCTGCGGTTTGAATCGGGGTCCGCTGCATCCTGTGTGGAAGGGAGCCGGGCCGGTCCGAGCGTCGTGCCGTTCCAGGGGAACGCTTGGAAGTTCGGATTGATGGTACTTCCGTATGCCAGTGATAGATCATCTGGGGAGACTTGTAGGCACTGACCAATTTGCGAAGTCCCGACCCCCGGCAGTATGGACGTAACGGGACCGAACCCAGACGTTGAGACGGTAGCCACACCAAGGTCGCCACTGAATGCCAGGAAAACATGGGAGCCCGACCTTGATAGCCGCGACGTGGCGAGTGACCCCGACCTACCGAACTGACTTTCAAGAGACGGGTCTGTCAGAGTTACTCGTGACCCAAACTCGTTGTTGCTAAAGGGCCACAGCCTCAGCCCTACGGACGGCGATGTGACCATAGCAAAACTTCCGTCCGGTGCCCACTCGACCGGAAGGTTTCCCCCCGATAGTGTCCCGGAGGGATCAGCTAGGCGGTTACCCCATGTCATTGTTCGATAAACTCCGCAATGTCGCCGCAGGCGTCACCAAAGTAGGC
>NW_017804795.1:33980-34198 GCF_001891065.2 Hippocampus comes
CGATCAGGGTATGATCCGTACCGGGGGTGACTTGACACCAGGCCGGATTTGTGGTAGGCCGCAAGGCGATCGATAACACTTGTAATCGGTCACGCGGTCAGGCGGCGACGCGGTCAGGGGAGTCAGGGGGAAGTCAGGGTCATTAGCATTAGCGTTATCGTTAGAGTTATTGCTAATGAGCCGTTACGAATAAGGGGAATGGGGCGGGCCGGGTCATT
>NW_017804796.1:0-880 GCF_001891065.2 Hippocampus comes
TCCCACACGCTTCCGTCGCTTGTCACCCACTCAGACGCTGAGAGTCGACGTCAACGCTCATTCTTACAAGACAAGTGTGTAGAAAAGACTGAAGCTACTGTACGTTTACATGATGTCCCCAGGGGCCATGGTAGCCCCATTTCAGGTCTCTGTGGACAAACCGGAATGTTCGAGAAACAACGCAGGGTAACAGGATGGGGAAACTTGAAAGACTGTGATTGCCGTGGATGCCCCGGGAGATTTTTCAACTGTCAAATCATTTTGCCATGGCAGTCAGGGTGTGAATGAGTAGCCTAGTTGGCCATAGTAAAAAGGGTGCACACTTCTTGTTCTATTACAACTTTGTTTTCATAACTGTGCGCATTTTTTCTTGGAATAATACAACTTTATTTACGGAACAGTTTTCTCCTGATATGACAACTTTATTTTTGTTACTTTGCTACATTTTATTTCTAAGATTACAGTTTTATATTCGTCACATTGCAATGTTTTTCTCGTGAAATAACTTAATAAATTATCTGAAACTACAACTTTTGTTTCTAAAATCAAAACTAACTACAATTATGGGAATTTCTCCATTGCGAGACTAATAAAGGTTTTCTTATCTTATCTTTCTTAATTACAACAAAAATGTCCTTTTTTTGATCATTAATATCATACATGAGCTTTCAGGGTTCCTTTTTAACGTATTTATTTCAGTCTTGTTGTACATCTGTAGATAAAGAAAGAGGAAGGTAAGTTGTTTGAGAATTGTAGTTTACTTGACTATTTTAATCAATACTGAGTGACACATTAAAAATAAATAAATAAATAACTAAAACTAATCCTAAAACTGATAAAAAATAACACTAAAATGAACAGGAAGTCGGCCATTTTGGTT
>NW_017804797.1:0-934 GCF_001891065.2 Hippocampus comes
ATTATGTTTTCTAGCCTTTTGAGCAGCAGCAGCAGCAGCAGCAGCTTTCATGCAAACACGCAGTTTGTGCACACATGGCCTGGCCTCTAACCCGCGGCCAACCTTGGCTTAATCATTAGCACAGCCCGTTATCTGATTGTCGAGCAGGTAACCATTAATACGTGTTTGTTCCCTGATGACCTACCCAAACCCCCCCACCAAAAAACAAAAAAAAACATCACGCTGCCTCTGAAATCAGAAATGACAACTTTAGATCGGATGAGGTCATCCCTGATTTGATTTGAGGAAGGAAGACACCCACAGTCGTTTTTTTTTTTAAATGACATAAATGATATGTATGCCACACTAGTGGTGACCAAACTTTTCTGCTCAAGGGCAACATTTCATTTATATGAGCCGAGTTACTTGTGGATGAGTTAAAGAAACCACAGTAATAATACAATGATTTCATGAAATAAAAATTCGTTATAACTAATAATGATCAACAATTTCCATTAATGGATTTTTCTTCCATAGTTTAAAGCGCGTTCTTACTAACATACACTACTGACACCAACAAAACGGCTGCGACCAGAGAGGAGCTAGTTTACAGAAGCGCACTGCCAATTTTGCCATTTTGTCTCTATATTTACAGACTTTTCCGACTCCTCAAGCAAGTACCGTATTTTCCGCACTCTGAGGCGCACCTAACAGCATTCAATTTTCTCAAAAGCCGACAGTGCCCCTTATAATCCGATGCGCCTTATATACGGATCAATATTCAGATTTTTTGGACGTAGTATTTTTAATGTTCTGTAAAGCACTTTGTTACAGCTGCAGCGGTTGTGAAAGTGTGATATAACTCCATCTAGTGGCTGCATAACACAACCACAGCGACTACTGTAGCTTCTATTCTATGTACCTTATAATGCGGTGCACCCTATATATGAAAACA
>NW_017804798.1:0-1112 GCF_001891065.2 Hippocampus comes
TTGTAATTAGAAAAAACATGTTACAAATTTTGGGGAGTGGCCCAGATATTCGTTTCAAAAGGAAAAGTTGATCTGACAAACAATGATTTCAATTATGAATGTGGTCAGGGGAAAAAAACAAAATTACACTTGTTAGCCCAATAGCATAATTGCTTGAGTCATTTTCAACTTATTGTTACCAAATTAATTAAAACAAAAAGGAATGTGCTTTTTTAAAAAAAGTATTTTGTATTGACTTATTTTCTGGAAATGCGGACTAGGCAACTACGCTTTTAGGCTAGCCCTTAATTCCGTTTCGGGGACATTCAAGTTTCAAATCTTGACATTTGCACAATAATACACAAGAAAGGTTTAAAAAAAAAAAAAAAAAAAGACTGAATTACCTCGGTCTCAAACACTGACATTGCCCCACTGTCCCACGTCCGCGTTGTCCTGCTACTCCACTTGAGTGACGTCTGTGGATTGTCCTCTGGCTTGTTGGCATTCAAATCCTTCAGAGCCTTTAACAACTGTGGTTTGCAATAAAAAACAATGCAGCGTTTAAAAGAACACAACATTATTATCCAGATTGTTTTGCAATTATTAATATCAACTCGCTTTAATAATTTTTAAAATTATATTTTTATCTTTTTTTTTTTTTAAAGTACACTGTACACCAAATGCAATGTCATTAGTAGGAGATTCAGTCAGGAGTTTAAAAATCTGAAAAAGCCTTCAAGATATTCATATCCAAATATTTTTTATCATATTGTTAATTAAGGCAACTACATGCATACGTGTGTCTAACGTTATTCTTATAGAACAGAGGTTCTCAAACTTTTGGGGTCCAGGGATCGCTCCAGGCGGGCTGGTCTCAGAGGGAAGTGACCACCGAGTTCAGAATGTCATCAGCAGGTTACGACATAGTGACTGGAGGAGTCACTGAAAGGCATAGAACTGGTTGTGTAGTTGAGTAAAGCTTAGAGTTCTTTTTAAGGTTCATCTGGAAATTTTCCACAATAGCCCAACTATTTGCGAGTTGTCGTTTGTGACTTTCAGCTTGTCCCATCAGTGAATAAACCCGAGACATTCCGCGTGAAAACTGCCGCACAGCTGCCAGTGCCCTAATTTTT
>NW_017804799.1:0-583 GCF_001891065.2 Hippocampus comes
TTTTTTTATTAGTGCTACTGGGGGAGGGGGCACAGAGAAAGGTACCATGTACTTCTTAATCACATAGGTGGAAGGAAATGTAATTTTAAATATGGACAAAATATGTGAGAACTCGCAAATAACGAAATCCCATGAATAAATGATGCCCATTTAAATATGTTGGGAATTTTTTATTTTTTTTGTAAACACTCCCAAATTATTCAAAAAAATGCTGCTACACCTCCAAGATGTTTTTTTTTCCACGACAAAAACCCCAAATACAAAAAGATCCCAACAGTCCCACACCCATATTAAAAAAAGCATTGGAAAAAAAATATGCATACAGGTCAATCTGCGGGTGATGAACTGTAAATATGCGGTGGTCCACTGCAGTTGCAGAAACATGTTTATAATTTCCCCCACAAAGTTTTTTGAGCGGGGGAGATTATTCAAGGGCCACTCAGAGTGTGGGCGCGGACCACGTGCAGCCAGTTGCCCGTTCCTGATTTAGAGTCTCAAAACACGTCAAGTTAAATGTGTGTTCTCGTATACCTGCAATCACACAGAACAGCAGAAGTCCCACAAGAAGAACATTCCCAGCCAT
>NW_017804800.1:0-2058 GCF_001891065.2 Hippocampus comes
TACACTATCTTCACCTACACTGACTATTTTTGGGCATTTTTAATCCACAAACCATATCAAATCCATTCCTCAATTACTGTGTTTTCTTTATTACAGCTCTCCAACAGCCATATTGAGAACTTGCCTGTACGGGACGTAACCGTGCAGCATTCCGTCGTACTGTAACGAGAGACAAGTTGCTGACCGAACCACGCACGGCAGTGACTGGTCGAGCTGGTACGGGCAAAAGCGCTCATGGAACCAGTTTAGTGGGAAGTGCACAACAAGCACAACCCATTTAGATGCAATCTTAATTCCATTAATCCCATCTGTCCCATCTGCTACGAGTGTGCGTGTGATCACGAAAAAGCCTGTCATCGATTTGCAAAAAGTACGGAGGCTACTTTGATTTTATCAGGTTTTTGCTGTAGTAATATATACACACACACACGCGCACACACACACGCACGGACGGACACGGTCACCCACACGATAGATGTGATTTCTCTTTACGGCAATGTTCCTCGCGCTTCGTTCCTCGATCCTCGACGGACACGGTCACCCACACTATAGATGTCATTTCTCTTAACGGCAATGTTCCTCGCGCTTCGTTCCTCGATCCTCGGATCATTCAAACATATAAAACGCTACCGTGATTTTTTTTTTACCTTGCATAACACTTAACATCTGAAAACCGAAATCTGTATTTTTGCCCATTTCAACCTAGGAAAATATTAGAGGTATTGCCCCCAAATTTTGTTTTTTATAGATGCGAAGTCCTCATTAAGCAACATGAAGTTTAGTTTCTGTGGTGAGCGTCTATGGAGAGGAAATGCTTAAATGTATGCCTGCATAAATAGTGGTGAAGATTTATCAAGCAACATTTAATCCTTAAAATCCAAAATATTGGCAGGTTGAATTAGGTACGAGTAGAGATATGCACATACATTCTGTTGATGATTGAGCTCTTTTTTTTTGTTTGTTTTTTTAACAGAAATGATGATAAGCTTTTGAGCACCCGTGACGAGGAAATGGCCCAACATCCATATAATCCAAAATATTGGGGCGATCATTCTGATATTTTCAGAGTTTGAATTGGACATGGTTAGAGACGTGCATATGAATCTTGGGAACTATTAATCATGTTTTTTTTGGTCACTTTAGACGCTGTTATCAGTATAATGAAAAGATCACTTCCCTTTTTTAGAGTCTTATTTTATAAGACAAGCGGAAGTGAGCCATAAGTGTCGCTTGACGGTCGGAGTGGGGCTCGACGGATTGCGTTTCCCCTCGCGCTCCGTTATTGTTTTTCTCTCAATTTTACACCCGACATCTTCATCCGCCATCACGGACCGCATCGGGCCTGGGTCGTGAAGAAGAGAAGGAGAGGGAAGAGAAGGAGGAGGAGGAGAAGGAGAAGATGCCTCATGGGTCATTCCATCACGTCGTAAGAGGAGAGCCATGCCCAGGTTCGGCGTCAGGTGGCTGCTCGCCGCCGCGCTGATGCTGCTGCTCGGCGGGGCCTTCTTCTTCTGCGAGTATCTCATCTACTACCCCGCCATCCTCAAGTGCGCCTGGCCCCGCGTGGAGCATGCGCGCGGAGGCGGAGGCATCGACGGCCGGCCGGCGGACTCGCCGCCGGTCCGCGCCATGGTGTTGTCAGACACGCACCTCCTGGGGGCCGTCGGCGGCCACTGGTTCGACAAGCTTAGGAGGTACGCAAAAAAGACCCACAAATAACCAACAAAACAAAACCCCTAACAACAACGACGACAGCAACCTTGTGTCCTTCACTGATTGATTAAAGCCATAACAAGCGAGTGCTCGTTCGTTTGCGCATGCGCAGGGAATGGCAGATGGAGCGCGCGTTCCAGACCGCCCTGTGGGTTCTCAGGCCCGAGGTGGTCTTCATCCTGGGGGACATTTTCGACGAAGGCAAGTGGAGCTCGAAGAATGTAAGTCGGGCAAGGAGTGGGGTAGCGGTCGGTTTGGGCGCCGTTTACTCAACTGCAGAGGGTATCAGCCAATATAGGGAGCAATGGTTTCAATACAACACCCACTGGCTGGAGAAAGGGAGTT
>NW_017804801.1:0-10432 GCF_001891065.2 Hippocampus comes
AAAAAATAAACATCGCCATGAAAGAAATTGGTCTAGTAGACATCTGGAGAGAATTAAATCCTTTAAAAAGAGACTACACCTTCTATTCCAATCCCCATTTGGCATACTCAAGGATTGATTATTTTTTAACTTTTACTAAAGATCTAAATCGGATCGGTGGTTGCAGCATGGGGAACATGGACCTTTCAGACCATAGCCCTATTTATCTAGAACTAAATCTGGATCAGCTTCGGAGAAATACCATGTGGAGGTTAAATACTTCTGTTCTGAATCATATGAAGGAACAAATTGGAAAAGATATTGCAGAATACTTGGAACAGAACGACAATGGTGAAGTTTCCCCTCCAATATTATGGGACGCATGTAAAGCGGTACTTTGGGGTAAATTAATTGGCTACAGTGCTCATCTAAAGAGAGTGAGGCAGAAAGAATTAGTGCAATTGGAGAGTGAATTAAAAAAATTGGAACAAAATCACAAAGATACAATTGATCCCAAAATTAAAGAGCAACTTAACAAAACAAGGAATAGAATAAATGAGATCCATACCAAAGATATATTGAAGAAGTTAATTTTTACAAAACAGAAATATTACGAAGGGGGAGGGAAGGCTAGCAAACTATTGGCTTACAGGTTGAAAAAACAACAAGCAGAGTCCTCAATTCATAAAATAAAGAATCCTGTTACCGATACTGTTCATTATAAATTAGAAGAAATACAAGATTGTTTTGAAAAATTTTATAAAAAAATTGTATTCTCAACCTCAAACTGATGGAGACAAAATGGAAGATTTTTTCCTAAACATTAATCTGCCGAAACTAAACAGCGAACAAAGCAGGTATTTGATAGCTGAAATAACAGAGAAAGAAATTCGCTCAGCCATATCACATCTTAAACCAAATAAGACGCCAGGCCCGGATGGATTCTCTTCGGAGTGGTACAGAGTCATGGCGGGTTCCTTGGTCCCTGTGCTGCAGTCCACCTTCAACTGGGTACTCAAAGGGCATAGTATACCTCCCTCGTGGAGGGAAGCAGTGATATCACTAATTCCAAAGGAGGGGAAGGATAGGTCTGATTGTGGTAATTTTAGACCAATAAGCGTGTTGAACCAGGACTACAAAATCTTTACCTATATACTCTGCAAACGCCTAGAAGGATTGTTACCGCAAATAATCAGCCTTGACCAGACGGGTTTTATACGAGATAGACAAACTCAAGACAGTATCAGAAGGACCTTACACGTAATAAACCATATAAAAAAACATAATCTGGAAGCAGTACTAGTGGGGCTGGATGCAGAGAAGGCATTTGACTGTGTGAATTGGTCCTTTCTATACAAAGTTTTGGATAGATTTGGATTTGATAATAATTTTATTAAAATAATACAAGCCCTCTATGATAGTCCAACGGTAAGAATTAAAATTAATGGAGCTTTGTCCAATCCCTTCCAATTGGAACGAGGAACAAGACAGGGCTGCCCACTCAGTCCCGCCTTGTTTGCAATCTTTATTGAACCCCTGAGCCAGTGGATCACACAGGACGACAATATTAAAGGAATAGTGATGAATGGGGGAGAACAAGTTATCTCGTTGTTTGCTGATGATGTATTGGTCTATTTATCCAACCCCGAATATTCTCTGGCTCGGCTATTTGTGCTTTTGGAACATTATGGTTCATTCTCAGGTTACAAGCTTAATATTCCCAAAACACAAATCCTCTGTTTCAAACATAGCCCCTCTGCAAGTGTGAGGAAAAAATACAATTTGAAATGGGAATCGGAATCAATTAGTTACCTAGGGGTACATATTCCACTCGATTTGATAAAATTGTTCTCACTCAACTATCTCCCTCTGAACAAAAATATTAAGGAAGACATAAGGAGATGGGATCTTATACCTTGTCTTGATTTTGGTTCGCGTGTGGAGTCTGTCAAAATGGTCATTCTTCCGAAATTAT
Organism: Hippocampus comes; assembly: GCF_001891065.2. NCBI lineage: Eukaryota > Metazoa > Chordata > Actinopteri > Syngnathiformes > Syngnathidae > Hippocampus > Hippocampus comes. The sequence continues at coordinate 1,955 of NW_017804801.1, forward strand.
TATACCTCTTCCAATCTCTTCCATTAGATATACCTGACCAACAATTTCAGGAGTGGGACAGACTAATTTCGAGATTCATTTGGCAGGGACGTAAACCGAGAATTAGATATCAGAATTTACAATTGGCAAAAAACAAAGGGGGAGTAGCTCTTCCGTGTCTAAAAGACTACTATATGGCGGCTCAGCTAAGGCCATTGATCTGTTTGTGCAACCCAAAATATCATGCCAGGTGGAAGGACATTGAAAGTGCATTATCGACAGACTTTAGAATACAATCTGCAACTGGAGACAAAGGCCTAATGAATAGGGTGAAGGTGTTAGGCAACCCCTGGATTTGCTTGTCACTCAAGATGTGGTACAAAGTGGTAGCTCAAAATCATTTGAAAGAGGAGGTGAAGATCTTGAGATGGGTTGTATTTGATCCTGATTTTTTACCTAAAAAGTGGGACGCAAGATTTGAAAGATGGGGATCAAAAGGTTTGACAGCATACTGCACATTTTTACATAAAGGGACAATGAATAGTTTCCAAAATCTGAAGAAGCAGTTTGGTTTGGAGAAGGACGATTTTTACAGATACCTCCAGCTCAAACATTATATTAACCAAATACAGAGGGGAGGTGCACAGTCAGGCTGGGATAATATTTTGTGAAAAGTGTTTAAGGATGCTTATGGTCACGGCTCTAACCAGACACTCATCTCAAAAATTTACAAGGGGTTACAACAAATAAAGTTCACTGCACATAAAACGAAAATGGGAGCGGGAAGGTAATATGGTCTTAAAGGAAGAAGTTTGGGAAAATCTCTGTGAGATACAATGGAAGACTTCAAGCTCACGTGGTTGGCGAGAGTTTTGCTGGAAAACGCTAATAAGATTTTTCGTCACCTCAGCTCAAAAAAGGCACTACACTAACTCTTCTGCATGCTGGCGGCAATGTGGGTGCCTTGAAGCAAACCATTTTCATTTATTTTGGTGCTGTACATCATTGGTGCCGTTTTGGCGGGAGGTACATAAGGTTCTACAGTGTTTTTCAGATGGACATCCAATTTAAATTTGAGTCGTTATACTTAGGGGCCATTACGTCAGAAAACGTTTCTAATAATGTTAAATATTTATTTCAGATCCTAAGTGCTGCTTGCAGAAAAGCTATTACAAGAAAGTGGTTAAAACCTGAAAAACCGACTGTTTAAGAATGGATCGACATAGTCTATGACATGTTTAAAATGGAGAGGATTACCTTTGCTTTGAGAATGAAACAAGAAACTTTTTTGAATATATGGGAAAGATGGATGAAGTATATCACGCCGGTACGACCGTCATTTGTTTAGAGTCGACTTCTGTGATAACTCTTTACTCTTACCCTTACTCTTTCTGCTCTGTTTCATCTAAGTCTGTATTTTAGATTTCCTGTAATAGAAAGTGTAACGAGTCAGAGAGGTTTACCACACTTTGTTTTTTTTTTTGTTATTTTTTCGTCTGTTTGTTGTTTTCTTGTTTGTTTTTATTTTACTATAGTTGAAAAATGGTCATATAGTTATACTTCTTATTGGTCCTTACACGTTACGTATTGCTTACTCAGTCTTGGTTATTTTAAATTGAGCTAATCTTATGTATGACCAGATGTATTAAGGACTTGTATACTTTGTTCTTTCATTGACTGTATACCTGAGTGAATTCACAATAAAAAAAGAATTGAAAAAAAAAATATATATTAAGTACTTTTAGCATGGTCACGCAGGTAGTTTATCTTTTTTTCTGCTTGGCTCTCGACAAAGGCGGATGCTTTTTTTTGCTCTGCTCCTGGTGGTGAGTGAGTCATCAAAATCGTGTCGCTGGCAACTGGCTGGTAAATCAAAAGGGAGTCGTTGATTGACGACTGTGCTGAACAACGCTAGCCAAGAACAACCATTTTGTGCGTCTTTTACATTAATGGCCAAAAGACATTTTTCTGTACACAGGTACAGTAATCTTTCGCTATAACGTGGTTCACCTTCCGCGGCTTCACTGTTTCACAGATTTTTTTTTTGTGCAGTCTTTTTCATGCTTTTTTTTTTTTAAACAGTGAATTGTGTTCTGCATCCTGATTGGCTAAGGGACTGACCAACGAAAACAGTCTCCGCACCTCGTCTCTGTACAGCTTGCCAAATTTACCTTGGTAAAATTTTTGGTCTTTGGTTTCATTGCATCAGTGGCGGATGCTGGTCTGTCAAGGAGGGGAAGCTCAATTTCGTCCGACATCATGAAATGTGTCCGTTTATTTATACGTGAATTCTACTCTCTATTCCTTTTGAAAAAAATGAAAAGGATGCCTTCACCATAAGATCGGTGATTGGCTCATTTCGCTGTCAATCAAAAAGATAGATTCAGCCTCAGACAGATCCTCCAATCATCATGCAGAAAAGCTGAGCTTCCACCCACTGTCCATAGACTCCCAGAGACCCTGAAAGCCCAATGGGCGGAACAAAACCAGCATTTATCCAATGACTCGTCTCGTTTCAATGCATTGGGACAACCTACACTGAACACTCCAGACACCCAGCGTCCACGCTGGAGACGCTCAGCGTCCACACACTTTCAAGCACAGTGAAGCTGTGGGAATGAATGAGAAGGGAGTCACGTCGTAACCAGGCATAAGAAGCTGATTCCGAACAAAAGTTGAGCGCAGTTTTGCGCTTGTCCACACAATTGTACGATCACACATATTTGATCACTTACTTTGTGACATTTAAGGGGAAGCTGAGCTTCCCTTGCAGTCTTAGAGCAATCGCCTCTGCATTGTTTACATCAGGGGTGGCCAACCAGTCAGAGACGAAGAGCCAATTTTTTTACTGTGTTACTGCAAAGAGCCACAAAATACCCTTCCACGCGCACGCGTGTGCACACAAACACACTTTTTTGGCCAAAGATCGACTTTTGAAGCGACTACCTTCTCACGAACGACCCGATCACGCACGTGCAAACACACACGCACACGCACACACAGTTGAAGGAAACTGTCCAAAATTGAGCCCACCCTGTACAGTCAGTTATGCAATGCTCATTTCAGGTTGGACAAGCAAAAGACAAGCATGCATTACAAACATTGTTATTGAGGCATGGGACATCCATCCATCCATTTTCTGATCTGCTTGTCCTCACAAGGGTCTTCTTTGGGTTGTTTGTTGATTGAACATCGAAACAGATAACAGAAATTTGGCAGCAAGTCAAGGGAAGTTAAAAAAATGAAGAAAAAAAAATACAAATAGGATATTCAACACAATTTCCATGTTCAGAGGAAGTAAGAAGTACAAAAAATAATAAATAAAAAACCTAAGCAAGTCCCACCCCTTGTTTTTTGTGAGTTTTAACTTGATTTTTATGAAAATTGTCATCGATTGTTCATTTAGCATTTCGTCATCTGAAAAGAAAAAGTCAATCTAATCTCATACTCAAAATCAGTATTCCCTTACATTAGAGCACAGATGTCAACGTCAAGGCCCAGGGGCCAGATCTGGCCCGCCAAATCATTTTATGTGGCCCACGAATGCAAATCAGAAATGTCAAATTCCATGATGCTTGCAAAAGTCTGAACCAAAATTTCAAATTGTCAAATATAATCCACAACAACAGTCATGATTGTTGACTTCTTATTTTAAAACGAGTTATTCATCAATTTATTGTGCGCTGTGTATGCAACATGTGGAGGGGATTAAACATTTGTATGGTTTCCCAAAATTCATAACGGCCCTCCAAGGGACAAAAATGAGTTTGACACCCCTGCATTAGAGCATTTAATCAATTTACGCATGGAAAGCACAGAAACTTTTTCTTTCATGCAATTACTGGACTTCAATGTGTCCTTTAACTTACTTTTGTGATTTTGGCCAATAAGATCCCATTAATTGACTGGTTAAGAGGGCCTAGTTAAAGCTATAAGGAGGAGGAATAGGAATTGATTCTTTGTTGCAAATACTGGATGACGCTGTGTCCTTTGACTTGCTGTTGTGATTTTGGCCAATAAGAACCCATTAATCGACTGGTGGAAGGGCCTGAGGAAACTCCACAAGAGGCCAAAATAGCTCAGTTGGGACAGCGTTACACTGAGCATCTAAAGGTCCCTCATTCAACCCCAGGTTTCGGCATGTAAGGCACAGAATTCATTTCTTTGTTGCGATTACTGGACCACGATGTGTCCTCTGACTTGCTGTTGTGTTTGGCCGATAAGATCCCGTTAATTGACTGGTGAAAAGGGCTGCAGAAGCTCCACAGAGGCCGAAATAGCTCAGTTGGGCGCGCGTTGGACTGAAGATCTAAAGGTTCCTGGTTCAAACCCGGGTTTTGGCATGTGAGGCACAGAATTCATTTCTTTGTTGCGATTTACTGTACAACGATGTGTCCTGTGAATCACTTTTGTTTGGCCGAGAAGATCCCATTAATTGACTGGTGAAAAGGGGTGAAGAAGCTCCACAGAGGCCGAAATATCTCAGTTGGGAGAGCGTTAGACTGAAGATCTAAAGATCCCTCGTTCAAACCCGGGTTTCGGCATGTGAGGCACAGAATTCATTTCTTTGTTGCGATTTACTGGACCACGATGTGTCCTCTGACTTGCTGATGTGATTTTGGCCGATAAGATCCCGTTAATTGACTGGTGAAAAGGGCTGAAGAAGTTCTGCAAGAGGCCGAAATAGCTCACTTGGGAGAGGGTTAGACTGAAGGTCTAAAGGTCCCGTGTTCAAACCCGGGTTTCGGCATGTGAGGCACAGAATTCATTTATTTTTTGCGATTACTGGACCTTGATGTGTCCTCTGACTTGCTGTTGTGATTTTGGCCGATAAGATCCCGTTAATTGACTGGTGAAAAGGGCTGAAGAAGTTCTGCAAGAGGCCGAAATAGCTCACTTGGGAGAGGGTTAGACTGAAGGTCTAAAGGTCCCGTGTTCAAACCCGGGTTTCGGCATGTGAGGCACAGAATTCATTTCTTTCTTGCGATTACTGGACCATGATGTGTCCTCTGACTTGCTGTTGAGATTTTGGCCGAAAAGATCCCGTTAATTGACTGGTGAAAAGGGCTGGAGAAGCTCCACAGAGGCCGAAATAGCTCAGTTGGGAGAGCGTTGGACTGAAGATTGAAAGGTCCCTGGTTCAAACCCGGGTTTCGGCATGTGAGGCACAGAATTCATTTCTTTGTTGCGATTTACTGTACAACGATGTGTCCTCTGAATCACATTTGAGTTTGGCCGAGAAGATCCCATTAATTGGCTGGTGAAAAGGGGTGAAGAAGCTCCACAGAGGCCGAAATAGCTCAGTTGGGAGAGCGTTAGACTGAAGATCTAAAGGTCCCTGGTTCAAACCCGGGTTTCGGCATGTGAGGCTTAGAATTCATTTCTTTGTTGCGATTTACGGTACGCTTAGTTAATACCAGAAGAGGCCAATATAGCGAAGTTGGTAGATTGTTACACTGAAGATCTTAAGGTTTCTGGTTCAACCCTTGTTTTTGGCATGGAAAGCGCAGAAACGTTTTCTTTCATGCAATTACTGGACTTCAATGTGTCCTTTGACTCACTTTTGTGATTTTGTCCGATAAGGTCCCATTAATTGACTGGTTAAGAGGGCCTAGTTAAAGCTGCAAGAGGCTGAAATATCTCAGTTGGGAGAGTGTAAGACTGAAGATCTAAAGGTCCCTGGTTCAAACCCGGGTTTCGGCATGTGAGGCACAGAATTCATTTCTTATTTGCGATTACTGGTTCATGATGTGTCCTCTGACTTGCTGTTGTGATTTTGGCCGAGAAGATCCCGTTAATTGACTGGTGAAAAGGGCTGAAGAAGTTCTACAAGAGGCTGAAATAGCTCAGTTGGGAGAGCGTTAGACTGAAGATCTAAAGGTCCCTGGTTCAAACCCGGGTTTCGGCATGTGAGGCACAGAATTCATTTCTTATTTGCGATTACTGGTTCATGATGTGTCCTCTGACTTGCTGTTGTGATTTTGGCCAATAAGATCCCATTGATTGACTAGTTAAAGCTGCAAGAGGCTGAAATAGCTCAGTTGGGAGAGCGTTAGACTGAAGATCTAAAGGTCCCTGGTTCAAACCCGGGTTTCGGCATGTGAGGCACAGAATTCATTTCTTATTTGCGATTACTGGTTCATGATGTGTCCTCTGACTTGCTGTTGTGATTTTGGCCAATAAGATCCCATTGATTGACTAGTTAAAGCTGCAAGAGGCTGAAATAGCTCAGTTGGGAGAGTGTAAGACTGAAGATGTTAAGTTTTCTGGTTCAAACCCAGGTTTCGTCACGTGAGCAACAGGAATTGATTCTTTGTTGCGATTGTCGTACAACGATGTGTGCTGTGACTCCCTGTTGAGATTTCGGCTGGTAAGATCCCATTACCTGACTGGTGAAAAGTCTGAAGAAACTCCACAAGAGGCCGAAATAGCTCAGTTGGGAGAGCGTTAGACTGAAGATCTGAATGTCCTTGTTTCGATATGTGAGGCACAGAAACTTTTCTTTCATGCAATTACTGGACTTCAATGTGTCCTTTGACACACTTTTGTGATTTTGGCCGATAAGATCCTGTTAATCGACTGGTGAAAATGCCTGAGGAAGCTCCACAAGAGGCCGAAATACCTCAGTTGGGAGAGAGTTCGTCTGAACATCTAAACTTCCCTGTTTCAAACCCGTGTTTCGGCATGTTAGGTACAGAATTCATTTCTTTGTTGCGATTACTGTATGACGCTGTGTCCTTTGACTTGCTGTTGTGATTTTGGCCGATAAGATCCCATGAATCGACTGGTGAAAAGGCCCAAGTTAATGCCACGAGAGGCTGAAATAGCTCAATTGGGACAGCGTTAGACTGAAGATCGAAAGGTACCAGGATCCAACCCGGTTTTTGGCATGTGAGGCACAGGACTTGTTTTTGTTCTGATTATTGGACGACAATGTGACTCTGGCCGAAAAGATCCCATTGATTGACTGGTGAAAAGGCCTTCATTAACATAATTTTTTCCAACAAAATTGTGTTTTGGGGGTTAATCTCATGCTGTTTGGCAGTCAATGAGCATTGAGAATACTTAAAGGCCAAGTGTGAAATAATTTCATGAAATGACAAATAGGGTCACAATGAAAGTACTTAAACATTGTCCACCAAATAAAGCATGAAAAAATAATTTTTATGTTGTATATTTGACAAAATAATTGATTTTCAGAAGTTCCAGCCTGAAAGGGGAGGAACCCGGAAGTGATACGTCACATGGAGAACAGCGATGGCAGGTCTCCATACGGCCGAAATGCAAAGCATTTAAAACAATGATTCAAAAAGCGATACAAGCAATCGATAGAGCGCAAGTGAGGATATCCAAGTTTTTGAAGAGTTGGAGGAAGAAGAGGAGGTTGGAATTTTACATGTTGTACCTTACATGTAAGAGCCAGACACTTATCAGGATGCAAACAATGTGCCCAGACGACCTGACATGGAATGGAGACAAGACCCATCAAGATTGGTAAGATATAGGCTGGTATTATTTTTCGGATTTGAAGATGCAGGCATGTGCACATAATTTTATGTTTTTGTCGATCTGATGACATTGTTGAAAAAAAATAATCAGACTTCATGCTCAAGCAGTTTGCCTACTCGGTACATGAGTATTCTTTGAAGCAAATCATTTTTTGACTTTTTTTAATGACTTTCTTTGTACTCAGTATGTCATGCATCTGCCTGGAATTGCTTTTTATTTCGTAACTTACCATAAGTTGCATCCACCAGTATCGTTTTCAGAGAATACCCACCACTCTTATATTTGGGATAAACGACACAGTAGGAGTGTCTTCCTTCCTTTGTTACTTTCTGTGGTCTGCCAGCATTTTCATTATAATGCATAGCAACAAGAATTATTCTGGAATAGAACAAAAAATGCCTTATCTTATTTTAAAAAATTGTCAAATTGCGATGAAAAAACTTTATCGCTCAAGGTTCTACATTTCACTATAGTCTACATTTCATGCATATCAGTTTTCTTTAACACACCTGCTTTTTATTGCTTTGTACGAGAAGTGGTACATCTTTGGGGCAAAGTGATTCACCACACTGTGAAAAGCTTCCACGCCACTGGTCTGTCCGAGGTGAGACATCTTCATGACATTGTTGACAAACATGGTCTTTGTCAGGAGTTCCACCACTGCGACATTGACTTCAGTACAGTATATAAAAAATACAAGGTATGACAATATTTCTATTTTTTAGGGTTAACTAGCAGGCAACATCTAAAAAAAATAAAAATACCTGGTAATAGCCACGTTTTTTCTCTAGTAATTGGAGGATGTAAACAACTATCGTGCACGTTCTGCAGGTGGTCCACACATGGCAGCCACTTCTGCTTCTTTTCCTCCGGTGTTTGGGAGGAAAGTGCACACCAGTACAAATGGCACTTCAAACTTTGTACCCAATCCTTCAGGATCGACATGCTCTTCTTTTTGGCCAAGGAGTCCAGTTTCTTGCACATACCTGT
>NW_017804801.1:10861-18187 GCF_001891065.2 Hippocampus comes
AGCTTGGGATGTCCCTCACACAGTGTCCTGGGGTTGATGTTATCTTCTCACAAGCAACAGTTAATTTGACCAGAAGCCGTTCACTTAACAACAAGATATTGTCTTAAAAGCTAGAACAGGAGCAGCCTGAGCTCTCCCGGTCCGACAAGTCTACCATTATCAACCTACCCCATTGTATATGAGGTATTTGCGAGGTATCACTCTGAAACAGGTTTTAAAGTTACACAGAGAGTAAATATGGCATAACAGAATCACATTTATTCCAACAGCCATTCATCAAACAGAGCAGCTTGTGAAAAAGGGAAAAGATGTCATTGCATATTCCTTGGCTGCGGATGGGAGCACTGACGTTTTTGACGTTGCCCAGTTGTCAATTTTCATCTACGGAGTGGACTCCATCCTAAGTGTGGAAGAGGAGTTTTTGGCTTTACTTCCTATGCATGACACAACTATAGGGTATGAAAAATATACGACAATGGGTGCTTGCTCCCCGACATAATGGCCCCGCTGCGCATCCAGGCTGCTCAAATGTTGTCGATGTTTGGCCGCACATACCTGCGTAAACAACTATTTTCTTTGATGAAGCGGAACAAAACATCACGCAGAAGTCAACTTACTACTGAACACCTCCCATTTTGAGGATTTCCTCAGCTCAGAGCCTGACCCCGAACATTGATGAACTTGTAGAAAAGATGAGACACCACCAAGTATCATCCTCAACTCCAAAGAAGTGAACATTACTGTGCAATCACATATTCAGAGTTTTTAAAGTTTAATATTTGTTTTCCCTACATGTTACTTCTCCTTGAAGAGTGTTGTTTGTGGTTCAGATTTTTCCACTTTGTGTTATTGTATTTCAATCAATTGTATTTTTAAATTATTTTATTTGAGTGAATGATACAAAATGGCTATTGTTTTTTTTTTCTTTGAAGTAAATTCAGCCCACTTTTGCTAAAAGAGAAAATAGGGGCTCTTGATGGTGCCTTGAATAATTCTTTCATTTAATGTTCATTTTATGGGGATTTTTAAATAAAGGAAATGTATCCTTAGTGCCTGTTGAAAATTAAAGATAACTGACAGAGCCATCAGAAAATGTTGCTTTAATTATCTGATCATATTGGAATATATTTGTTAGGTTTTCAGTAGGTTCAAGTTGGTTCACTCAACTATATGCTGTCATAAACATTTTCAATGAACATTCGATCAGTCCGACCCTCGGCTTGGAGCAAAATTTTTTATTTGGCCCTCCGTCCATTTGACTTTGACACACCTGCCCTAAGGGGACATACAAAACACACTTACAGACTCTGTAAGTGTGTTTTGTTTTGTATGTCCGAATTGATCGCGGTAGGTTGGTCTTCGGTCAAAAAAGGTTGGGCGCCCCCGCTCTCCAGAATGCACTGCACGGAACAACAAAAAACTTTTAATCATATAGGCTCATCGTGTAATTGTAGCAAACTTAGTCATTTTGATAGTAGGCTAATATAGCTCATATAGATAAAATACATGTTTCAGCGTCGAAAATGGGAAAGCTGTGGTGTTGTTGTTTTTTGTTTTTTTTTAAACCTACACTTTATTTATGCTTTTAACAGTCTCGACAAACGCAGACAAGTCTACGTCCGACTCCGTACCTTCTCTCGTCTTGTTCGACTCGAGAGGCGTCAAAGACAGCCTCCGAAAAACGGAAATTAGTGATCACTTGAATGACACTAAGAAAAGCGAAAATAATACACCAAAACAGAAAATCAAGCGAGGAAATCACAAAATAAATTATATGGGGGCGTTTGTGAACACACAACAAAGGAATGAATAATACAATTCTGAGACAGTCCAGTCTCCTACATACAAACAGCGTGTTTCCTTTATTGTAAGTTTTATAGTAGCCTTTTATTTTTTTGCGGCTCCAGACATTTTTGTTTTTGGGGTTTTTTTTTGTAGTACTATGTGGCTCTTTCAACGTTTTGGGTTGCCGACCCCTGCCCTGGATGAACTCAACGTTGCCTGACCACTAAAACATGTTTTATGACATGTTTAAATCCAAACCAGGAACGAGCATGCATAATTTGTATAGCTTTTATTTTGAAGTTGGCTCGCTGGCGGTACACTACCGGAATGCAGATTATTAACAATCGCTGACTTGACCGCAGTCCAGAACGGGGCGCGAGGAGGGATTAACACCCTCTGCAAAATCCTCCAGAATTTTGTAGTCAACGTGCTTAAACCTCCACCCGGGGCGTCCACCATCTCTTCGCTGTGCTAAAACATATTTCGTTGAATCTTTGTGTTGGATTGAAGTCGTCTCGTTGAACCTCGATATGTCTCGGCCTAGCTTAGCTTCGTTTAGCTTGCTAGCATCTAACGGAGAGGCGCTCGTGCTCAACACAGAGCTCCGCAGAGATCGTAAGCGTAAAGTGTTGTAATTTTCGTGTGAAAATGTGCGCAAGAAAGACAGCAGTGTACGAGGAGGAACTTTGTGAAGAAAAAGAGGACCACAAGGGACAACGTCAACTGCTGGACGCCATTCGCAGGATGCAGCCAAGAGTTGTTCTTCACAGATTAGGTTGGGTCACGCTGTTTGTCTCACTTGATTCGTAGAAAGGGTTCTCACTTGATTCGTAAGCTTTCTGAACATCCTTCATTTGCTGTCTTTCTTTTACGCAGTGTGTGTGTATATGTGTGACAGGGGTCACAACTGTGAGGGTCTCGAGCTCCACGTCTCTGCCGCCTCAGTAAGACCAGACACTGGAGTGTGGCTTTTTCTCTCTTTTTATTCCTGAAACACTGTCTGGCAGGAAGAATGGTTAAGTCGCATTGGGGTCTCGGACATAACCCGTGACTTCCCTGGTAGTTCCGCCTTCACAAAACATCATCCATAACGAGAGAAAATACACAACGAAACCAAATACAAAACATGGGTGATCGTATAGTAATTATGTACAGAAAAAAGTAGGAAAAAGAACACATTCACTATTATTTACGTGATGTCATTGAATGCATCACGTGCAGCAGAAATGGCTGCGCAACGTACAGTAATGGCGGCCGCGCCGAACTGCGAACAGACGCCAGTCATACCGGAACTGGCGTGTTACTGGCGTGTGGTCACAGTTCGTGAAGACCAACGGCCAAATCAGGTGTTACTGTGTCATTTTTCATTTGACACAAGCAACTATATACAGTAAAAACGAAAGGAAACACAATTACCTGCAACACAGTATGGCAGGAGGGATCGATGAAGTCGCATTGGGGTCTCGGTCTCTGACATCACTGAGCAACAGACAACACCATTAACTCAACGGATAAAAATCTCCATTCGACAAAACGACAATTAAACGTAGCGGGGTCTTTGGAAAGACTGGACTGAACACAAAATAATTGTTATGTGGGCTTTAATCCCGACTGAACAACACAACATTGTACAGCGTTAAAATGAAAGACTGAGACGTTCACTGAAATTTAAGAGTTGGAAAAAAAGGGATCTAAGAGATCAAAGAAAATTATACACCAGATTAAATAAAATTACACAGTAATAAACAACAGCAGTGGCTTGCTTGATAGGGAAAGAGAAATAAAAACACATTATTTCCAAGCCACAACATTCCACGAAACTTAAAAGTGCAGACCGACTAATCATTACGATCCAATGTGTTGAGAGGACACACTTACTCGACATTTTCCGGCGTGTTGGATGCATTCAAAACACATGGAAAAAAACAAATGATCTCCCCTCTAAAGAACAGATGAGACAGTTCATATAATTTCACAGTAATAAAAAAATAAAAACATTCACATCTTGTAACGTTGCGAACACTTACGCTGTCCAGCTGTTCACACGACTCACGAGGGCAGATTTCAAACTCCAAACCACGATATTTTGCTCACCAAATACCATTCAAATCATTAATCACCCGTCCAAATACAGTATAACACCTAACACGATTCATGGTAAAATAGCTACCAATTACCTGAATATCCCCAGGGTTCAACTGACGATTATGGATTGATCAAGTTGGGACGAGCGGCATACACAGTTCAGTGACTATCTTCCTTCACATGCATGTCATCCTCGGAGTGATGTGTCGGTCGCGAACCAGCCGGTACAAAGAGCCGGCTCTTTGAAGTGAACCAATGAGAAACGGCCCCCTCCCTCGAGAGCCGGCTCTGTCATTTTACATCCCCCTCCCCCTCGCTCTCTCTATTTATGTCACTATCTTTTTCACGTGTCTGAAGCGAGGTTTGGCAGTGGCTCAGCTGCCGTGCTCAGAGAGGGAGACAGGGATTGAAGTTAAGTGGCTCGGATAATAGATGGATTTGTACATTTTACGCTGAATCATATTGAATAACTAAATCTGAATAGTACAATTTGAATTTGAAAGCATCAGATTTTTTCTCTTTGAAACTGTATTTGATCCTCACTGAAAATTAAATTCTGTTTATTTTCATATTCAGTGTTACAAATACAAAACTTTTCATTTGAACGTCAGATTTTGATTTTGAATTGAGGTAATACATTTTAAATTAACTTTCTGGTCAAGTATGAAGTATCCAGTTTGTTTCGCAGCAAACTGAATCAAAATTAATTTCATTGTATTTCAGTGCAGAAAGGGTTCTTAGTGCAGATAGGGTTCTTTTTTGGCAGCACCTCGGCTCTAACTGTTCAATCACCTACATTTTCACTAAACTCATATGCACACGGAAACTGTGACGCAGGAGGTTCAGATCCAGCCTGCCTGTGACGTACTGAACGGTTTATTTTCAAAATGTGCGCGCTTCGGTCTTGTTTTCGATACTTCAGGTGACAATTTTAGAAAAAAAAAGACATGTAAATAACCCTTAAATAGTAGCACAATATATTTTTAATATTTCCCTATGCCACCATGAAGAAGTCGTATCTGTGCTTGGAGCACATAATCCACCCCCCCCCCCCCCCCCCACACCCGAAAGACGCTACTCAACATTCTTTATCCCTTCAAAATTCAGGCTAAACTCTAGACAGAATTGTCTTCGTATTGTGACTGTTGGGGAGGCGATAGGACTGATTCGTTTGAAGGATATAACTGTAGATCAGATGGTGTGCCAGTCAGAGTACAGGTCGCTCTGTACAGGAATTCCAGGGGGTGTTTCAATATTCTTTACTGTGGTCTTAAAGTGAATACAGGGAAATACAAGCAATACAGGGTGATGTTGGTTGAGGAGGGACGTTTAGGAGGGCTGAAGAGGGAAGATGAAGGATGAGTAGGAATGAATGAGTGTGGATTGAGGTTGATGTTGGATTGAAAGCTTGATGGGGGGGGGATTGATCGAGGGATCGAGTAGGGAGATAGATTGATCAAGGGATCGAGAAGGGAGATTGATGTTGAAGGATCGAAGGAGGGAGATTGATCGAAGATGAGGGATCGAAGAATGAAGAGGGATTGATCGAATGAAGAGGGATCGAGTCGACAAATGTGAGAAAGGAAACTTCAATGTTATAACATAACATTCTTCATACTTCTGGATGAAACCAAGGAATAACAAATCAAGTGCAAGGTAATGGCACCATCTAGGGGCCACATGAATTAACTACACTTACATTTAATGAAACAAAGGCCGACACACATTTGTAAACAAAATACACACGGTCGTGGTCAGAACTGGAAGGAGCTACAGACGTTGCACCATTCACACAACTTAACCTATAATTACAAACGATGCCTCTGTATTAACTGGTAATCGCCGCTCAACGCGGCTGCCCGATGCTAACGTGCTAATGTGGCTAACACTCGCGAAAGCGGCGACCCAATGCTTGCGTGCTAATGCGGCTTGCACACTCGCGAACACCAGTTGCAACGAATTAAACAGCAGAAATACACCTCATGGTACTCACGTTTTGGTCATGTACTCGAGGGGTGAGGGAATCCTCGATGAGGTAAACGGCACAAAGGAATTGAAAGGACAAAGGCTGAACTAGATCGGAACGGAATGAACTTGGTCAGGACGCAAACCTGGAACTGACAGCTGCTGAAATCACGAGAAACTTAAATGCGTCAACACGAACGTTTCGTGATAAACAAAGAAACGAGCTGAGCCTTTTCTGGCAATATTCATTTTTCACGAAAATAGAATTTGGCACAAAACAAAAATGGAAACAAGGCGTTCTTCTTCGATTCCCGGAAGTTGTCACCAACAGCATTCCTCCTACTGACCAGGAGAGGGCGACAACGTAACGCCTGAAGACGAAATCGTGACCTGTTCTGTCATGGTCCATTTCTATCCTGAATTCCACACACGAGCTACATGTGGAGAAAATTGTTGGTTACCTTTCTTACAGAAACAAAGAATAATGAAACAAACAAACAGTAACGCCTGAAGACGAAATCGTGACCTGTTCTGTCATGGTCCATTTCTATCCTGAATTCCACACACGAGCTACATGTGGAGAAAATTGTTGGTTACCTTTCTTACAGAAACAAAGAATAATGAAACAAACAAACAAAAACAAGAAAAGTAGTCCAAAAAAATGAATGAAAATCAGAAATTGCTGTTGAATTCTGGTTTAAATTATAATCATACCTCTACCACTACGACTACTAGTAATAATAACAAATATTCTAGGCATTCCCGCTTGGGCGACAAAATAAACTTGGGTGACAAATGCTCCACCACCAAAATAAAACAAAAACCCAACACTTTCCTTGTTTTTTGCTCACAATGTGTGCTCACTAATTTACAAATACAACGGCCTATGGATGTGTGACATCAGTGATGTCTTCACAGAAATAAAATCACAGGAGCTGACCAAGGTTGTGGTGACAGCAGTTTATTCCCATTATGCTGACAGCAAAATGTGGATGAGTGTCATCTACAAGAGCAAATGGCATTCTTTCGATTGAAAGATGGTACAGCGGAAACATGAGCCATTTCCACGAGGAACTTTAAAAAATTTGAACAAAACATGTCAAACATTCATTCGACTAATTAAGAGCATCGAATTAACTCAACACACACAAAATAACTACTTGAGGCTTGTTACATCCATCCTTCCATTTTCCAATCCGCTTATCCTCACAAGAGTCATCGGGGGTGCCTATGCCAGCCATCAACGGGCAGTAGGTGGGGTACACCCCGAACTGGGTGACAGGCAGACAGAGACGAACAACCATCCATGCTCACACTTGCAGTTAGGGACAATGTTAGAGTGTTCAATCAGCCTGCCATGCATGGTTTTGGAATGTGATTCAAGTGATGAGCTCATCAGCAAGCTCTGTCGAGGCCAAAACAATTGAATCAGGTGTGTTGGAGAAGGGAAGCACCTCAAACAGGCAGGATGTGGCTCTCGAGGAACCGGAT
>NW_017804801.1:19956-21045 GCF_001891065.2 Hippocampus comes
AGCCATGGAAGCAAGATATTTGAAAATGTATTTCTCTGAGAGCCATCCAATACAGTATATTTTTAAAGTGAATTCAACAAAATGTCAGTATAATACGCCTCAAAATGGATTGTTTTAAATCATTGTGTTTGGCGGGGAAAAAAATAAATAGCGTGTTTCCGGCAACGCGACTGACTGAGAATTTCTACGTCGAAAAATGTATTTCTCTGAGAGCCATCCAATACAGTATATTTTTAAAGTGAATTCAACAAAATGTCAGTATAATACGCCTCAAAATGGATTGTTTTAAATCATTGTGTTTGGCGGGGAAAAAAATAAATAGCGTGTTTCCGGCAACGCGACTGACTGAGAATTTCTACGTCGAAAATGCCAACCGTAAAGTATTTTTTTTTTTCAAACAGCCCTCTCCATTGTTGTGTAGAGGGTTTACATCGGTGCAAACTCTCGCGATATTCACGTTGAGCACGTGCGTCGTTTGCCCTGTTGTCTGTCAACAACATTGAATCATGGCGGCGGCCGCGATCTCCGACGACAGTTAAACCGCATTTTCTGTGTTCCAGTCGCATGCTCGCACCGCAATGTTAAGAAAATAGCATCCATTGATGTATCAAACAAATTCAGCAAACTACCGTATTTTCACGACCATTCGGCGCACCGTATTGTTGGGCGCAGTCTCAGTCACGGGTGCTATTTCTGTATTTGACACATACACAAAACGCACTGTATTATTGGGCGCAGCCAGGCATGGTCAAACATACGCCAGCTTAAACATACGGCATGCATGCACGCACGCTAAAAACACGTTAGCTTGAAACATACGGTAGCATGCTAAGACATACGGATACACGCAAAAAACACATTTTTAAAAAGGCAACGGAAGCAATATTGAGTTCGGTTGTAGTTTATTTAGCCATCTTACAATGTACTCACGTTTTTCGATCAATCATCACCCAGAAATCCATCAAAGTCCTCATCTTCTGTATCCGAATTGAACAATTGTGCAAGTACCGGTAATCCATCAAAAACGCCGGGTTCCCTCTCGTTGTTGCGTCCACTTACACGCCCACCCTTCACTCATTGGCGGACTTC
>NW_017804801.1:21460-22873 GCF_001891065.2 Hippocampus comes
GGCTGGAAACTTTTCTTTCGGCAGCGTCTTTCGCTTAAAAATCACCATAGGTGGCAGTTTCTGTCCATTAGCATGACAACCAAGAACGACAGTAAAAGCAGACTTCTCGTGCCCCGTTGTGCGTATCGCAACTGTGCTGGTCCCCTTCTTCTCCACAGTGTGGATCACCGGGATGTTGAAAGTCAGCGGGACCTCGTCCATGTTGGTTATGTGGTTAGGCTGGATGCGTTTGTCGGCAATCTTCTGACTGCAGTAGGTGCGGAAAATGGCCAGCTTTTCTTTGTAGTCCGCTGGAAGTTGCTGAGCCACGGTCGTCTTCACTCTCATGGATAGATGGCGCCGTTTCATGAAGCGAAAGCACCAAGACGGACCTCCTTGAAAATGTTCAATTTTCAATTCTTTGGCAAATGTTTTTGCCCTCAGTCGAATGGTAACTGCGGAGACGCTTCTGCCGGCTACTCTTTGATCAAGAATCCACCGCTCCAGTTGGTCTTCCAACTCGGGCCACCTCGCCTTCTTTCAACGGAAACTCAGCTTTGTCTTTACGACTTGGCGAAGCTCGTTCTCCTGCTTCCTCCAATTGCAAACCATGGATTCATTGACCTTAAATTCTCTCGCGGCTGCTCTATTCCCATGTTTCTCCGCAGAACCGATGGCTTAAAGTTTGAACTGAGCTTCGTAGGCGTGTCTCTTTGTAGAATTCATTTTCGGGGGTTCTTAGAAATCGGACTTCTTCGCTGCATGCCAGTCCTCACTCACGTCCACCTGTTCTCTCTCTCTCTCTCTCTCTCTCTCTCTCTCTCTCTGCCTTATAGTAGTGAAAATACGGTATTTGATGAACACCAGGGGCCGAGTATAAACCACGTGAAAATAGCACAGTGTCAATGTGCCAACAGGGTATTCTATGACATTGATGATATGGATATGTCACTGTTTCAAGTTTGAAATACTTTACCTGACCTAAGATCGATTCGATTTAGATGTACAGAAAAAACAGAAGCGCTCCCCGCTTTACAAACTTTCGTGTTGCAAACAACGGTACATACGAACATTTTTGCGGGTCCAGGTATGTCGAAAAATGTTCTCGGACAGAGATGCTGTCAGTCAGATTTTGTATTGCGCGCCTTTTTCCGAGTACTGTAGTACTTCTTTCCGCCGCGAATACCGACGTGAGGCGCTGTGAGGGGAGGAGGAGGAGGAGGAGGAGGAGGAAACGTCTGTCCCCATGAAGAAGTTCGAGACGGAACTCTCTCCCCCTCCATCATCTCCTTAAGTCTTCGAGTACATCTTCCAAAATTATGTTAAACTTCATTTTATTATACTTATATAAACCTTAAACATACTTATATAAGCCTTAAACATACATTCCATACAAAATATAGAACTGAAGCAACTTACGTACGAATTCAGCCA
>NW_017804801.1:22982-31779 GCF_001891065.2 Hippocampus comes
TTCTGCTCTTCGTCTTGCTTCAACTACTCTTTCCCATAGTTTCATTGTATGACTCATCAACTTTATTCCTCTGTCATTACTACAGCTCTGCACATCTCCCTTGTTCTGAAAAATGGGCACCAGCACACTTCTCCATTCCGCAGGCATCTTCTCGCCGTCTAAGATTTTGTTGAACAACCCAGTCAGAAACATTACTGCCACCTCTCCTCAACGCTTCCATACCTCCATTGGTAAATCATCAGGTCCGAGTGCCTTTCCACTCTTCATGCTCTTCAATGCCCTCCTCACTTCATCCTTGCTCCTGGTCTACAACAGTAACAAAAATATAATGTCTTTCCTTTGTTTTGGTATTGTGAAGCCCAAGAACAAAATGTTTAAATTTAATGATCATATCTTTTACAAAACAATTCATGAAACACCTTAGATTTCCGAAACACAAGATTTATAAAGAAAGGATTTTTAAAAACCATTTACACATGTGCATATAAAATCTAAATTTAATCCCTGCCTACACTTTACAAACGAAAGAGAAAACAGTGTTCCCCTAGCGGATAACCCATGAAATGCATCTTATTAAAAATATTCTTACAGTGTCTTTTATACATGTTTTCATTTTTTAATTATACTGCGGGCCTGATTGACTTAGCTAACCTCTTTCTCTGTATACGTTCCTGCACCTCCTCATTCCAAAAGCAAGTCTCCTGATCTACTTTCCTTCCAGATGATCCACCAAGTACTTTCCTACCTGTCTCCCTGATCACATTAGTTGTAGTTGTGCAGTCATCTGGAAGCACCAACTGACCATCCAGTGCTCGTCTCAACACATTTCCGAAAAGCCATGCGACACTCTTCCTTTTTCATCTTCCACCAAATAGTCCTCTGCTCTGCTTTTGCTCTCATCTTCCTCAACGCAAGAGTCATCCTACACACCAACAACCTCTGCTGTCTGGCTAGACTCTCACTTACCACTCCTTTGCAGTCTCTGATTTCCTTCAGATTACACCGTCTACACAAAATGTCGTCGACCTGTGTACTCCTGCCTCCACTTTTATTGGTCACCCTATGTTCCTGCCTCTTCTGAAAGAAACTATTCACAATAGCCATTTCCATCCTCTTCGCAAAGTTAACCACCATCTGTCCTTCTGCGTTCCTCGTCTGGAGTCCAAACCTGCCCATCACCTCCTCCTCATCTCTGTTTCCTGCGCCAACATGTCCATTGAAGTCTGCACCAATCACAACTCTTTCACTTCTTGGGATGTTCTATATCAGTTCATCAAGGTCCAACCAAAATTTCACCTTCTCCTCCAACTCACATCCAACCTGTGGGGCACACCCACGAACAACATTGAACATCACACCTTCAATTTCTCGCTTCAGGCTCATCACTCTATTTGACACTCTCTTTACTTCTCGGACATTTCTCACAAACTTCTCTTTCAAGATAACTCCGACTCCATTTCTCTTCCTGTCTACACCTTGATAGAACCACTTGAACCCTGATCCTAAGCTTCTAGTCATGATACTTTTCCACCTGGTCTCCTGGACACACAGTATGTGTACCTTCCTCCTTTGCATCATGTCAACCAACTCTCTTCCTTTTCCTGTCGTAGTTCCAACATTCAAAATCCCTACTATCAATTATTTTCTCTTGGGGTTCCACTTCTCCCTTTTCCTACGGACACACCTTCCTCCTGTCCTTCTTTGACCAACAGTAGTCCATTTTCCACCGGCACCCTGTAGGTCAACAGTGCCGATGGCAGTGGTTATGGTTGTTCACCCGTGCCTCGACCGATCCAGTATGATACACGTGTGTGTGTGTGTGTGTGTGTGTGTGTGTGTGTGTGTGTGTGTGTGTGTGTAAAAAAAACGTATGATGAAAAAAATTCAGCGTACTCACCTTTTTTGGAGTCTTTCGAGGGTGTGCTGGAGAGTACTCCTGCTGGGCACTCCCTTGTTATGCTGGGGGACTTCAATGCTCACGTGGGCAATGACAGTGAGACCTGGAATGGCGTGATATGGAGGAACGGCCCCTCCGATCAGAACTCGAGTGGTGCGATTGGAATTCTGTGCTCGTCATGGATTGTCCATAACAAACACCTTTGTGGAAGTGTGTGTACATATACACTGTTATAACCCACTTCTCGTGGTAAATTAATTACTTTTTAAATTGAATTATTTTTACTTTAATTCATTTTACTTAAATTAAATTCATTAATTGTTACACCAGCGCTGCAAGGAGAGACACCGCCACTCGTTCCGACCGACTGCTGTCAGGCTGCTGAATAAAAAATAAACGTGAAAACCAGTAACAATTGTAAATAACAGCCACCTTATACGAGTTGCATATATGCTTTTATCTCCATCTATATTCATATTGACTATTTATATATCTATATTTATATTGCACTTATACTGAAACATTCATTTTTGTGCATGCAAACTCTTTGTTCTTCTTTCTACCCCCCAATTTTGCTGCTGTAGACTGTAAATTTCCCCAGTGTGGGAGAAATCAAGGATATCTTAATGGGGACCAGGCCCATCCCGCGATAAGTGAAAAACCACGAAGGAGGGTTTGCTCGGTGTTAATAAATAATTCTAAATTCACTGTGATAGTTGAGTGACGCAACCATCTTTCCGAGAAAGTGGTTGGAAAGAGAAGTATTTAGACAAAACAAGAGCAAGGTCGGATGTTGCCAATGCCAGCTGCAACTTGGTGTTTTTGTCATGATTGCACACATGTACGTAATTTTCATTCACATACACACCCATTGTCAAACAAGTTCAGTGTGTCTTCACCAGCCCTCACCCTTTAGGTTGGATACACCCCTGTATTAGATTCCCATTGAGAAGTAAATTGGAGGGCGAACCGGGAGATCCTTGGGGGGATGTACAGAGAACTGAAACCTCACGGTTCTCCTCGTTTCCCCCTTCGAGTGATTGGAGCCAGAATCCAGTGTGTCCTCTCCTCATTGGGTCTTTATTACGAATGTCGAATTCAGTGTTTTTCAAACCCTCTGCCGTGGCAATTGTCAGGTGTGCCGTGGGAAATTATCCAATATGTATGCCTGTGCGGTCGATTGCCTGGAAGAGTAACCATGTCGTACTCTTCCATACCGGTAGGGAGCAGCAGCAACTAGGAAATTGTCTTACGCTTGGAGACAAGCGAAATTTCCGATGCTAGGCAATACAATGAAAGGTATCTTTCATTTATATCTACATTTACCGGAGATGCAACAGCACCAATGTTCTCTCTCAGCGCACTGGTCGCACACGCTCTCTCTCTCTCTCTCTCTCTCTCTCTCTCTCTCTCTCACACACACACTGTCTCGCTTTCTCACCCCTTTCTCGCACTCTCTCACTCTTTCTCTGCCCGCCGCGCACGAAGCAAATAAAAGAGACAGTATGCCAGAGAATCAACAGCATGATGTGACACACATAAGACATCCCAAGTGTCTTGTCACGCTGGGCGCAGCTACAAAGATACGCAGCCAATCAGCTCACAGGATAAATCCACCTGTGCTGTCATTGGTCGACATCGCACCGGAAACCAATTATGTGCCTTGAGGCAGTGCCTGTTGCCGAATAGTACAGGCATGTACAAAACCTCTGAATTGTTTGGCATGTTTTTTCTGAATACAGTACTTGGGGAAAAAAATTAAAATGTGACACACGGGAGCCGCGCGAAATAGCGAGGGAGCAATGTATAGTAAGCTTTTTTTGCGGTCCAGAAACACCCCACGAAAGGTAAATCTCGCAGTAGGATTTGCCCTCTGGACTTATCCACCACTCAAAAATGTGCAGTGTCATGCTCTGTGCAAGTCTTTTTCACAAATACCCAAGGATTAAAAAAAAAAAATAAACCACCACTATGGATAAAAATAATCAAAGAAAGAAAAATCCACCAATAATATGTGATGCTGGTCATGTCACATTTTGAGTTGTGATCTGAAGTAATCTAGCTCTCTGAGTAACCGTCATTGTAATTATAAACCAGAATTCCATGGGTGTTTTTGTCTTCTTGTGTCTTGCAGATATCAGCGAAGATGCTTGTCCTGAGCGGCTGGATGCAGAGCCCTTTCATAATGAAAGAGGAAGAGGAGAACAAAGAGGAAGAACAGCAGGTCCTATGCATTAAAAGAGAGGAGGAGCCAAATTACCCTTGCATGAAAGATGGTGATAACACAACATCAAATGTTGATGATGAGGATGAAGAGTCTGATGGTTGTCTGACATGTCCCACTGAATACAAACCCTGGAAATGTTCTCAGTGTGGGAAGATATTTACTTATCAGAGTGCTTTGAAAAGACATGTAAGAATCCACACTGGTGAGAAGCCTTTTGCCTGCTTAGTTTGTGGCCAAAGATACTCTGAGAAGGGAAACTTAAAAATGCACGGAATAAAACACACTGGTGAGAAACCTATTTCCTGCCTAGTTTGTGGCCAAAGATTCTCTCGTAAGGGAAACTTAAAAACGCACGGAAGAATACACACTGGTGAGAAACCTTTTGCCTGCTTAGTTTGTGGCCAAAGATTCTCTCACAAGGGAACCTTAAAAATACACACCAGAACACACACTGGCGAGAAACCCTATTCATGCTCAGTTTGTGGAAAAAGATTCTCCCATCAGGGAAACTGAATAGAACACACAAGAACCCACACTGATGCAAAACCTTTTTCCTGCTCAGTTTGTGGCCAAAGATTCTTGCGGAAGTCTAAGATTCAGAATCACAAGTGTGATGATGAGATGAACAGTTAGCTATGAAAATTTCCACTCCCATCGAATCAGGCTTCATCAGGCGAATTGTATTTCATCTGCCTTCTTATTTCGATGCTGAAGTTTTCTTTTCCTTGAGTGCATTGAAAAATATTTTATGTTGTTGTTGTAATGAATTAGAAAATTATAATTGATAATGATGTCAGACCGTAATACTTATGGATTCTTCATAACATTAAAAAATCCCCGTCTCACCCCTCGGGTGGTGTCCGTCCCCCATTCAGCTTGGGTCCTCTACCAGAGGCCAGGAAGCTTGAGGGTTCTGCGCAGAATCCTTGCTGTTCCCAGCACTGCACATTTCTGGACTGAGATGTCCAATGTTGTTCTCGGGATCTGTTGCAACCACTCATCTAGTTTGGGGGTCACTGCCCCGAGTGCGCCGACCACTCCAGGCACGACTGTCACTTTTACCTTCCAGGCTCTCTCCAGCTCCTCTCTGAGCCCTTGGTATCTCTCGAGTTTCCCGTGTTCCTTCTTTCTTATGTTTCCATCACTTGGGACCTTAACATCCACGACAATGGTTTTCCTCTGCCCTTTATCTATGATCACGATATCCGGTTGGTTCGCCATTACCATCTTGTCAGTCTGCATCCTGAAGTCCCAGAGCATCTTCGCTCTGTCATTCTCCACCACCTTCAGAGGTGTTTCCCATTTTGACCTTGGGGTTTCCAGTCCATACTCAGCACAGATGTTTCGGTTGACTATGCCAGCCACCTTGTAATGGGGTTCCATGTAGGCTTTCCCTGCCAGCATCTTACACCCTGCATTTATGTGTTTTATCACCCCGGGTGCCTCTTTGCACAACCTATACCTTGGGTCTTGTCTGGTGTGGTATATCTGGGCCTCTATGGCTCTGGTGCTGAGGGCCTGCTCCTGTGCAGCCAGGATGAGCGCCTCTGTGCTCTCTCTCTCTCTCTCTCTCTCGACCCCCTGATAGGTCTTCTTGTTTAGGGAATCAAAACAGCAATATAACATAAAGTGCACATCTAAGGTTAACTAATACTCATCCTGTAGTGGATTTAAGCCATGGTTGCATCCTTCGTTTACCTCAAGTTTGCTTTGAACACAGCAGTCAGGCTATGTTGATTCTGCTGGTCCTTCTTGCGCGGAAGTCTATGGTTTTGTGTAGACATCATTTCGGATGACTACACTTGGTTAGATGACAACACTGGAGACGTTTTATTTTCAGTGTGTTCGCAAGGTCGCTACCACTACACCGCTGAACTCTCGAGGTGCCTCTGCGACGGTGAAGCTCCACCCGCTTTATTTATATGGCCACGGAACACTGTAACCTTCCACACAAAATAGTTCCAAACAAGTAACAATCGCGTCAGTTTCAGCTTGAGTCGAGCTGTGGACAATGTTGACAGGCTTGCATGCAGTAGCCATACATTTAGCTATGGCTGAAGCAAATTTGTTCTTCGTCGTGTCATCCATTTTCTACGCTTTGAAATGATCCATAGCTGTCTGTCTGAGACGAGGGGGCGGAGTACTCACATCAGCTGTGTGCTTGGCCATTAAGTGGTATTTCAGACTCGACGTGCAATGTTGATAGCTCAGTTTACGACTGCATAACATACAGGTAACTTTGGTCTTGTCAGTGGAGCAATCTGGCAACTATTTCAAAGTAAACTTTCCACTCATAAACTCTTAAAGTATCCGTTTTCGGTGTCTTGCGCTGCCGTGGCTGGCAAAACACATGTGCGTGGACCATTGCAGCGCGCTTGTTGTTTTGTTTCTGGTTTTTTAATAGAGCAACGTAACATCCGCTGGGACGTGTGCTGCGTTAATCTCGCGAGAAAAAATTTTATCCCGTTAAAATTCATTAAAATTAATGCCAATAAAAATGCGCTAAACTGACAGCTCTAATATCTATCTATCTATCTATCTATCTATATATATATAATCCAAAAATCCTCATCTCACCCCTCGGGTGGTGTCCATCCCTCATTCCGCTCGGGTCCTCTACCAGAGGCCAGGAAGCTTGAGGGTTCTGCGCAGTATCCTTGCTGTTCCCAGCACTGCACATTTCTGGACTGAGATGTCCGATGTTGTTCCCGGGATCTGTTGCAACCACTCATCTAGTTTGGGGGTCACTGCCCCGAGTGCTCCGACCACCACAGGCACGACTGTCACCTTTACCTTCCAGGCTCTCTCCAGCTCCTCTCTGAGCCCTTGGTATTTCTCGAGACGGTGACGGACGGAGACGGGAGACGGTGGTTCGAATCCCGCCTGGGGCAAAAATGAGCACATAACATCATCCAGTGTGGGTCCTTGGGCAAGATCCTTCACGCTATGCCTACCTCATACAATGATGAGAGACAATAAAATGAATGACATGCCGGCTCAGACGTCGCCCGGCCAAACAAGGTCTGCGTCAGGTGCTGGGGAACCAGAGCACCTTGATGAAAAATGGGCTACTGGAACAAAGCGGAGATGGGCGAGATGCGATAACATGGCTCTGTTGGAATGCTACTACTCAAGCAACCCTAGTCAGAGGGGTTACATGCAGAGAATGCGATACCTAAGAGGTACATCCATATATATATATATATATAGAGAGAGAGAGAGAGAGAAAGAGAGAGAGACGTCAGTTTAGCGCGTTTTTATCCGCATTAATTTAAATGAATTTGAACGTGATTACATGTTTTTCTCACGAGATTAACACAGTACACGTCCCAGCGGATGTTACGTTGCTCTATTAAAACACCAGAAACAAAACAACAAGCGCGCTGCACAGGTCCACGCACGTTTGTTTTGCCAGCCACGGCAGTGCGAGACACTGAAAATGGATCCTTAAAGAGTTTATGAATGGAAAGTTTACTGAAAATAAGTTGCCAGATTGTTCCACTGACAAGACCAAAGTTACCTGTATGTTTTGCAGTCGTAAACTGAGGTATCATCATGGCACGTTGAGTCTTAAATACCACTTAATGGCCAAGCACACAGCTGATGTGAGTACTCCGCCCCCTCGTCGAAGACAGACACCTATGGATCATTTCAAAGCGAAGAAAATGTGTGAGTAATCGCGAATAATTTTGAGTTAATTAGAGTTAATTATAACACAACGAAGAACAAATTTGCTGAAGCCATTGCAAAATGTATGGCTACTGCATGCAACCCTGTCAACATTGTCCACAGCTCGACTCAAGCTGAAATGATTCGCATTGCATCTCACGACTCCTCTACGAATTGCCAGCGAGAGCCTCCATTACAAGCTGTGTATAGAGATTGTATGTAGCGGAGAAGGCAAAGGTACACCAAGCGGGAGAAGACACTGTTTTGAGAGAGAAATGAGAGACTCGAGGAGTGTTCACACGGCAACATTTGCTCTGGTGCTGCGGAAAACAGCTTACACCGGAGCAAATTTGATCCACCTCAGGGAGTTGGTTTGAAAATTTGCTCTGGAGCAGCACCAATGTAAATTTGCACGTGTGAACTCTCCAATTTGCTCCGGAGCAAATGCTCGTTTGCGTCAGGGGGAGTAGCCTCGCTACGCATGAGAAGAGTTGATTACGTACAGTGAGAATGCGTTGCTTTCGTGCTCTGTTGGACTTCCATCATGTGTTTGTTTAATAACGACACAAGACATAGCTGGTAACAGTAGCAAGCACCTCTTGGGTTATACCATCTCAACTAGAAGATGGGGGGATAGTCCCCAAACGTCATCTTTCCTTTTGTAGGAGACTGGACTGTCTCGGAGTTGTTTGTGTAGTTTGTTCCTTTGTTGTGTATTGACAATCCTCCGACCCCCATATAATTTATTTTGTGAGTTCCTCTCTTGATTTTCTGTTTGGCACGTTACATATTTGCTTTTCTGTGTGTCATTGAAGTCATCATTGATTTACGTTTTTGGGAGTGGTCACTCTCGAGCTGAAGGCATGGAGACCGAGAAGGAGAAGGGCGTTCTTGTACAGTAGTTGCTTGAGTTGTGTATCAGTTTTAAAAAGAACCAACATGACAGCTCAATTGTTTTCTGTCATTTTACTCCGCTGCAGAAACTGCCATGTGACCGCAAGTGG
>NW_017804802.1:0-6277 GCF_001891065.2 Hippocampus comes
CCCCCCGCGGGTCCGACAGACGCGTGTTTACCGGCTGGTTGTTGTCGTTGCGGGAGTCTTGTCGCGCTCACGCTGCGCGACACGCCGGCGCTTAGCCTGGGCCCGCGCCGCATGCAAATGCTGGGATTTGCCGCCGCCGCGAATCAGGAGAGCGAGTCCGTCCGGACCACGTCGCCGAGCCTGGCGCCGGCGTGCGCCCAAAACGGAGGTTGCCGAATAATGGGTGAAGCCGGCGCGCCAGCTGTCTTTGTGATGCCCAACGAGTGCTCGGCGGGTTTCCTGAAATTCAGACATTTGTTTCAGAATCCGATCCGACGGTCCGACGAGGCCTGCGGTGTCCCGCTTTGACGTTTGCGCGCGAGGCAGCGGCAATTTGGCGTCGCTCGAGGCACGCGCCGTCCGAACAATTAGCTGTCACCGGGCCTGCTGGGAGTGGGCGTGGCCTGGCATCGGGGACCACCAGCACTAATTTCCCTCCGGAGGACACGCGCACGCACAGGCGCTGCCGTGTTGTCACTGTGTCCTTTAATGAGGCGGCGACGCTCCCGGCGGTTCATTTAGCAACTGCCGGGCGCTGACATTTGCACACAATTAGCAGCTGCGGAGCGCGCCCGCGCCTGCGCCCGCGCCCGCGCCTGGGCGCGTGTGTCCGAGCAGGTCAACAGTTGCGCGAGTTCAAGCGCCGTTCCGATGGCCACCTCTCGACGGGCACCGCGCCGCTCCTCGAGCGGGAAGGAGACGCTCGGTCGTGTGAGGTCTCTTCACAGAGGATGAAGAAGATACGCCCGGCAGTGGCGTTAAGAAGCCGAGCTATCTGTCGCTCAACGACGGCGACGTCGGCGGGAGGCTCGCCGGCCGTCTGTGGCGTGTCGCAAAAATTTGGCGGGCCCTTGAGCTAAACGGCCGCCGGCGTACGGCGTTCGCGTCTCCAATGTTTGGAATCTCCAAAGTCGGGTGACTCAAGGCGCGGCTTTTTTTTCTCCCCCAACCGATTCCGACCAAATTGGAGGTTGTGGCGGAACGATGACACCCATTGGTGGCACATTTGCGTTTGCCCGAGGTCGCGAGGACACAGAGAGGGGCGCGCCCGACGCCCGACGGCCGGCCGCTCGCCGAGTCACCCGACCGGCCCCTTGGCTGCGTGACGTCAGCCGGGATGGCGTCACGCAGAGAGCAAACCCGAAAGCGGTGCCAGCCGGCACCTCCGGCCGCGCCACGCCGAACCCACAAAGCCACACTTGTGTGGCCGGCGTGCCGTCACCGCGCGTGCGAGCGTGCATGCGTGCGTGCGAGCGTCTTTGTTTGTTGGTCAGCTGCGGTTCTTATCGGGAATGAATGGCTGCTCGGCAAAACATGAGGAACAGCCGCGGGCCCCGCGGAGCACGCCAAACGCTTTTCAGCTTGATGTTGGCATATGTGTTGTTGTCACATGCTCCCTCCCCCCTTGGACGACCCCCCCCTCCTCCCGCCGCCACCCCGTACACACCTGATCAGGTCTCAGGAGTTTGTGCATCCTCATTAGCAAATATTTTTCTTGGGTTTGTTAATTGTGCCCTTCTACAGAAGCTGAAGCGAGGCCTGTCACAACTGCACAACAGCCTGCAGAAATACACTCGGGCGTGTCTCGGGCGATCAATGCGCACACACGCGTGTCCACAGAACGCAGAGGCCCCAAAAACAGCGGTGAGGGGCCCCAAGAGGATGAAGGCAATGCGCAAGTGTCGCCAATGACGAGACGAGGTGAGAACCTCCACCGAGGCAGAAGTGCGAGCGTCGCCCGCGGACTCAAAGTTGAGCCGCCGAAACCGAAGTCCAGGTGGAAAAGGAAGAATGCGCTCCTCCCCAAAGTCGCGGAACGGCACGCTCCGTTGCGGCCTTCTCCTTCCTGTCGCCTCCTGAACGTGGAAGTTGAGAACCTGTCACGTTTCTGTTTGTGAGCAACAGGCGGCGCCGTCGGGCCGCTCCTGCAGCCGTCGCTCGTGATGTGACCGCCGCTTGAAAAGGTCTCGGTGTCGGCTCCTTGTTTGTTTGCTGCGGTCACGTTTCCGCTCACTCTTCGTTTTGAGCTTCAGCCGTGGTTTTGGTTTGCTACTTTGGATTCTTTTTCTTTGTTTTCCATTTAGCTCTCTCTCTGTATTTCATCCAGACAATTTGTCAAGTACACGCCGCCCCTCCCTCTTGCCTGCTTTTTGGGGTCCACCGCCGTCGCCGCCGCCGCCACACATCGTGACAGAAGCACGACGGTGCTGGCGACATCCCACCGCGCGCGCAACAATTCAGCCAGCTGCTTTCCAAGCGAGCTCAAGCGAAGCGCACAGAGGATTCGCCGGCAGGCCGAAGACAGCAAATGCAAGGAAGGGCCCAAAACGGGACCCGAGGCGGCGAACTTTGTCCGGGCGAAGCGAGCGAGCGAGCGGACGGGAACTGGCGCACCAGACGCCAGCGGCACAAAGCGCGGATGGAAACGCAAAAGAAGGATTTTTTTTCCACTGCGCCGCCACACGACTCGGAGCGAGCGGTGCGTTCTAGAAAGAAGCTGCGTGTGTGTGCGTTGTGTACCTGTGTTGCTGCGTTGGTCCCGCAGGAGGCAACCTCATGTTGGGCTTCATTTCGGACACCAGCTGCATCTTGTTCCACTCCTTCTTGGCACGTTCAACACAACGCTGACAGCTCAGCTCCACCAGGACTCTCTCGCTCTGACACACACACACTGGGGAGACATGAAAACAAAAAAAAAATCAAAGACAAGTTGAGAGCAGGAAGGTGGAGACAACCAGAACGACGTCCTTGGACGTGTCCTGGTTTAGGGCAGAGTGACGGTCTTGTTCCTGCTCACGGTTTCGTGTTCCAGTCCTTCCCCCCCTCCAGGCCTTGTTGGTGCCCTTGCACTTGCCCCAGTCCCGGTTCCAGGACTTGCTCCTTCTCTTTGTTGTTCGTCTGGTCCTTGTCCCAGTCCTTGATCTGGTCCAAGTCCTAGTCCTTGTCCTTGACCTTGATCTTGACCTGCCCCTTGTCTTGGTCCATGGCACAATTGGGTCGGTGTTCCAGCGTACCGCTCCGGGCTGTGGTGGCCCTTCAACAGTTCTTGGTCCCGTTTTGAGGTCCTTGCCGCAGTCACGACTCCGTTTCTGGCACTTGAGTTGACGCTCATGTTCCAAGGCCTGATTCTTGGCCCAGTCTCGGTTTTGTTCTTGATCCATGCCCTCCTCGCACCTTCTCTTGGTCTCGGTTCCGGTACCGCTCATACTCGTCGCCCTTGTCGTGATACTTGCTTTTGCCCTCGGCCTCGTCCTGGTCTTCCGTCTTGTTCTGGTCCCCGTCCTGGTCCGCGACTCAGCTCTGGACTTGTTACCGCTCATTCTTTCAGGTTCCAGTCGGACTGCCTTCTCGCAGGCGTGGCTCGTCATTGTCTTGCTTCTTGGTTCTTGTCACTGGTTGTGATGGTCTTCCAATCCCTGGTTCTTGGGCACGTCTTTGGTCCTTTTCCCGCTCTACCTCCGAGTCGAGGTGCCGGTTCAGCTCTCTGCGACTGTCTCGGCTTCCCTTTGGTTTGGAGCTTGTTTATTTTGATGAGTGGATCAACTTGTACTACCCTTAACTGTTGCTTCACCATTCTGGAATTTGGGGGAGTGGGGGGGGGGCGTGTACAGAAGCTCCTTGGGTGCATAACTGTGTGTGTGTGTGTGTGTGTGTGTGTTTGGGTGAACGAATGTCCAATTGCACAAGGTCAAAGATTGCCTCCATTACAGATGCTCACGCGGCTCACAGAAGAGTGTCCTCCATTGTTTGCCTGCGCGAGTGCGAGGGTGCTGTCAGTTTGATGGGGCGGGGGGCTGAGGTCACATGTGCGGGAGTGTTTTTGGCGGTCACCGGTCCAGAGGGGCGCTGGGCCGAGACCATCTGCTCACCGGTGCCGACATTTACCTGCCGCGCTCTTGGCCACTGGCCATAGCCGCGCATGCGCGCACACACACACACACACACACACACACACACACACACACACACACACGGTGTCACGCCACACCAAATGACAGGCTGAGAGCAGATGTCCGTCAAGCCTCCTTGTCCATTTAATTAAGCAGAAGCAAAATCAGCGCTCTTTCTCACACACACACACACACAAAAAGTGAGCGCGGGGGTCTTCAGCTGTGGAGGCAAGAAGTGGACATGGGAAAGTTGGAGGTGCAATGGGCAGGGACGCCAAAGGTGGCCCACCTCGCTCAGCGGACATCAGTTGTCAGAACGGCACCGGGGCGAAAGGGGCCCAGGCGCCTTCACACCAAGGCTGCGCCCCTCAAATCAAACGCTTTGGCGGCAGGCGGACGTCGGCCGTTCTCATCAAAGCGCTTCGGATCGCTGAATGAAGCGCGTCGACGAGAGCGAGTCTTTGCTTTTTGTTTTTTCCTCAGTCACCGCCCACGGTCACGTGGTCGAACCCTGACAAAGTAGCAACGTCAAATGGTCTGCCTTCCCCTCAAGCGCGCACGCCGGAACCAGAAGTGCCGTACTTCCGGACCGGGCTTCAGAAGCGGTCAAAGTCCTCAAAAGGGGACTTTGGGAGCAGCTGTCTGAAGTGGTCGTGAAATGTGGCGGCCGTATTTCTTGGCCCAAATTTGTGGGGTCGCCGGAGGGAACGTCGGGGTGTACGTTCTCTTTCCCGGATAAAGAGTCATTGCAGATCCACTACAGTCGGTGGCAGTAGCCCTCTCAATTTTTTGATTGCCTTTTGACATTTCAGGCAACTTCTGTCTGGTCTGTCACACTTGAACAGCCAAAATGAAGGATCCAATCTTACGCGGGGGCGCACCTCAGACAATTTTATGGCCATATGATTGACAGTGACGCCGTGAGATGAAGGAGGCACCGGAGTCAAGACAAGAGGCGGCGTGCTTCTGCTCATGTTTATTGACGACAGCAGTGGACAAAATCCCACCTTAGTCTTGTGTTTGTTGGGGGTTGGGGGTGGGGACGGGGGGGGGGGGGCCGACTCCCTCTGAGTTCATCGGACACGATCTGCGCTGCGGCCCCTCAGTGGTCGCAGCCAAACAGGTCCATGGACACTCGGTGCTGCTCCGGGATGGAGCGGCCGGCCACGAAAAGCTCGACGGTATTGAAGTGGTAGAAGTGGTTTCCTACGATCACGCGCACCCCGTGAGGGTCGCACATGGCGGCGTCCACCTTTTTGATCAACGACAAGGGGCGCTCGTTGGTGGCCTCGTGAGGAGATTTCTTCAGGTCCACGTCGTAGATGTGGTCGCCTGAAAAGACCAAGCCGCGAGCTTTAGGGTGCGGTGCGGACTGCCGGCGACTTTTTCGGAAAGAATCGGGTCCGTGCAAGACCATCGAGTCGGATCGAGAGCGGCGGCGGCGCACAAAAGGAGGGTCTTTCCCCAAAGGTCACCTTTGATGACGTGAGCGACGTGGTCATCCTGGCAGACAAAGGCGGCGTCGATGGGACCCTCCAGACCCAGAACATCCTTGACCGCTTTGGGGTAGCCTTCCACCAAGGTGTGCGGCTCGCTGACCTTGTACACGTACAGTATGTTGTCCTGCACCCAAAGAAGACCGCCGCAACGTTGCCAACGGGGTCCGAAGGAGCAAAGACCCGAGAGCGGACGGAGAGGGCGGGCGGGCCGGAAGTCGGGTAAACCTTCATCATGTAGAGGTGGTCCTCGTAGGAGAAGACGGCGTCCACCTCGCTGTGAAGCTCTTTGAAGGACGCCTCGATGGTGTCGGCCTTCACCGTGTCGTTGTTGCCGTCCCTCTGCAGGAAATGATGACCTGAGCAAAGAGGGGGCAGCCGGCTTGAGGGACAGCGCCGCCGGGCCGCCCTGACGGAGGGCGTCTCACCTCTCGCGTTTTGGGCTCGCGTGCAGGGAACGACGCGAGTCACTTTGGAAAACGCCGCGGACTTTTTGCTCAGTTTGCTGGGCGGCATTCACGCCTTCTCTGTCCCTTCGCCCTCGCCGCTGATGTTCATCTTGGCACAAGCACAGGTATCGAGGGACGTCATCCGGTTGCTAGGCACCCCAAAGCGCCACCCCCACCCGCGTTGAATTGTAGTTGCCAGACCCCGTTGTCCTTTTGCCCCGTCAGCGCTCACCTCCACCTTTGTGCTCACCTCTGAAGGCGTACAAGTTGCCGACGTCGTCGGAGGTGATGGCGTCCAGGTGAACGTGGCTGCATCTCTCTCGCTCCACGATGTCGGTTTCCTCGCCTGCAACAGCGCGCAGCCTGAGGACGCCGTCGCCGCCGCACCGACGGGCGCGCGCGC
>NW_017804802.1:6351-16547 GCF_001891065.2 Hippocampus comes
AGCAGAGAAGGGGCAGCCGGCTTGAGGGACAGCGCCGCCGGGCCGCCCTGACGGAGGGCGTCTCACCTCTCGCGTTTTGGGCTCGCGTGCAGGGAACGACGCGAGTCACTTTGGAAAACGCCGCGGACTTTTTGCTCAGTTTGCTGGGCGGCATTCACGCCTTCTCTGTCCCTTCGCCCTCGCCGCTGATGTTCATCGGTTTTTGCGACACCAGAATGAGCGGGCTGGCTTCTCCTCCCCCCCCCACGCCCTATCGCTACCTCGCGGAATGCTCGGCTCAAGTCCGGGTATCGCGGCGCCCCATCCGGTTGCGAGGCACCCGCAAGCGCCAACCCCACCCGCGTTGAATCGCAGCCGTCGGATCCCGTCGGCCAGTCGGCGCTCGCCTCCACCTTTGTGCCCCGCTTGTCGGCGGGCCCGACTGGGAGCTCACCTCTGAAGGCGTACAAGTTGCCGACGTCGTCGGAGGTGATGGCGTCCAGGTGAACGTGGCTGCATCTCTCTCGCTCCACGATGTCGGTTTCCTCGCCTGCAACAGCGCGCAGCCTGAGGACGCCGTCGCCGCCGCACCGACGGCCGCTCGCCGGAAAGCTCGCGTGAGGACGAGACCCGCTTACTGTAGTTGGAGCACCTCATGAAGAAGTCGCGGGCCTCCTTGGGGTACCTGCCGTGCACCTCTCCGGTCTTGGGATCGAATTTGGAGAACTGGTGTCCGTGGAAGCAGTAGTAGTGCTCCATGTAGCGGAAGGCCGACGTGCAGTTGGGCATGGTCTTGAACTCTCGGTGCTCCACGGCCTGGTTGCCCACGTGGAAGTGGTAGATCTCGTGTTCTGTCGGGCGGCGGCGGGAGTCGATGAACGTTTGGAGAAGCGGATTCGGACGCCGGGCGCGAACCCACCCTTGAAGAAGATGACTTCGTTCTCCTCGCAGTCCGGCTCGGGGCACACGACGGCGGCGTCCACGTGGTCCGGGATGCCCGGGAAGACCTGGGAGATCAGCTTGGGGAAG
The DNA here is from genome assembly GCF_001891065.2 of Hippocampus comes. Taxonomy (NCBI): domain Eukaryota; kingdom Metazoa; phylum Chordata; class Actinopteri; order Syngnathiformes; family Syngnathidae; genus Hippocampus; species Hippocampus comes. Next base: position 7,360 of record NW_017804802.1, read on the forward strand.
CCCTCCTCCAACTTGTGCTTGTAGTAGGCATACACCTTGTTGTCCTGGAGGCAAAGAAAGCCGACGTTTGTCACGCCGGACGCCGGGCCGGACCCTCGCTCGCGACGCGGACGCACTCGTCGCCGAGCTGGCTTTCGCCCCGCCGTCGTTTTGCGCAATGTCGGGAAAGATTAGCCCGCGCGTACCACGAAGAAGTAGAGGTGGTCGTGGTCGGAGGCGTTCTCGTAGTGCATCCGGAAAGCGGCGTCGAGGTGCTCCAGAGGATGGTCGGCATCGTCCAGCTCGGGGAAGGATCCTTTGAGCAGCTCCGCTTTGCCGTGGAAACCCTTGAACAGGTAGCGGCCCTTAAAGAAGAAAGGCATCCCCTCCTCGCTGACCGTCACCGCGTCCATCTCCAGACCCAGGCAGCGGTCCGGGACATCTGCGCGCATTGTGAGAAGACCACAAGTGACTCGAGGCGCCCCTGCCGCCGCCGCCGCTCCGCTCGGGAACATTTGCGGCCAGCCATCCCCCAAAAAAAAAGATGGCGGCCTGTCCTGTTTCAACCAAGCAAGCTTCTTTCGTTCGAGGGGACCTGCGGCACGGGCAGCGGCGACGACGGCGCCGATGACTGAAATGTCAAGAGTACTTCCGGTGACCAAAAACGGTTGTCTCGCGAATAACGGCCGATTCCGAAGCACTCGCCACGCGAAAACCTCTGAAAGGGACTCGCTTGGTTGAGTCAACCATATGCCAACACGGTCAAGAGGATGAAGAAGGAGAAGACGGAGACGGAGACGGAGACGGAGGCTCACTCACACACATGGTCGTCGTCGCTGCGGGAGGAAAAGGAAGACGTGTCACTTGGCGTTTTGGGAAAAGGTCCAAAGTCGAGGCCGTCCGACGAGGAGCGGAGAAATACCGTCCGCGCCGGACGGTCGACCGCAGGTCATCGTGAAAGTCTGCCTTTCGAGGCCGACTCGTCACGTTTTGCTCTTGATCGCAAATTGTTTGGAGAAACGCGCGCATTGGTTTGCACTTCTCCGCCACGATTCGACGAATGCGGCAAAGAAAAAAAAAGTGCGCACTCGTACCATACATATGGAAGTTGAGAGGTTCGTAGTTTTGTAGTGGGTAGCTCTACTTTAAAAATGGGCAAAAGGAGCGATGGAATCCTTAGAAGGCAGCTTTTTATTTTCCGCCGTCTGCACTTCCGCACGAACGAACGAGAACACACCCCCTTCCGGTAACACAAAACACTTCCTGGTTTGCTTAACCAATCAGATAATATCAACATAAACTTGTTGAAGCAATTATTAAACGGAATATAACCTAGGTAAATGTAACACAAAAGAATATAATGCTCAAATATAAAATGAAAATAATTAAGGATTTAACATAAGCGTACACTCTTGATCACAAATTGTTTGGAGAAACGCGCGCATTGGTTTGCACTTCTCCGCCACGATTCGACGAATGCGGCGAAGAAAAAAAAGTGCGCACTCGTACCATACATCTACAAAAACAAAAGCGGAAAATGGTCCCCCAAACGCTTGAAATGTCTCGCCAACGACTCTTGGCTTTGGAAAAGTGTGTTCCCAGCCGAAGCGAACTGGAACAAGTGGCAGCGGCCACTGACACTGACGCTCGCGAATACTTTTAGGCTTTTGGTGCCATCTTGCGGCATCCCGGAAAAGCTACAAAAACACGGAACAAGCGAGGCCGGGGCGGGGGCGAAAGTGCTACGGAGGGAAATGAGCGAGTTGGTGAGGGGTTTGGCGCAGTCTTTCGCAAAGAAGAGCTTCGGGTGCTCCGAGGAGCATTTTCTCGTTCTGCCCGTTGCGAGACGTCGAAGAGCAAAGGCGCATTGGTTGTCCCGTGGAAAACCCAAGTTTAGCCTCAAACAGCAGCAAAAAGCGATCGTTTCAGTGTGCCGGCGGCCGGAGTTGCGCCGAATGCCAACCGGAGCGCCATCTTTAGACCGAGGTACAAATGGGAGCGGGCTTTTGGAAATTCCGCCCGACGACAGAAGAGGCGCGCGCTTTGGCACTTTTGCCATTGTAACCGGTCAGCCGATCGAAAGCCTCGGACCGAAGACTTACTGGTCGGCCCACGCCGAGGCCAAGCACAGGCACAGGACAGCGGAGAGCAGGATCTTCATGACGGCCCGACAAGAGCGAGAATGACCCGAGGTGGCGACTCGACGGGCCGCGCCGCCATTTATAGGATCAGGCCGGGAGCGGGGGGGAGCCGGACCCGTTCGATCGAGAACGCCGTGTTCCCAAGATGCGCCCACGTGGACCCGCGTGGACCCGCTCGACCCCGACAAAGTTTGGAGCGCAAGCACACACGCTCCCTGATATCCTTTGCGGCGAGCGGCCAGTGGCCTTCGCGCGCCGCACGTGTCTTCGCTCGCCGCGGCAAGTGTCCCCAAGTCACTCGGGTGCAGTCGTGGGACCGACGTGGACACGGGTCAAACCGGGCCCAGAGGCTTCGCGAAGGCCCGCGCGGAGAGGTGACTAACCCGGTGAGCGAGCGGGTCACGCATACACCGGCCCTTGTATAACGCGCCCGGACAGTGAACATTAACAGAATTTGTTTGTTCCCGAGGCCGGCCACATTGGTCAACAATCAGAAAATCAACCTGATCAAAAAAACGGAACGCACTTGAATATTGTCCTTCATTTGGCTCGCTCAGATTTGTTGGCTATGCGGCAGATTCGGCGAGGCCGACTACTTGTTGCCCCCTGTTCTCCTCAACGGTCACTTCGGGATCCCTCTTGTGTACCGTGACCCATTTTGTTGCTCGGCAGTGCGTCTGGGACTCGCCCCGTTCGAAACAAGATTGCAGTTTTGCGGGCTTCCTGGTTTTTGCTTCCCCAGGCCCCTTGTTGCTGGGCAAAATTCGGCGGGCCGACTGCCTTTGCCCCGTCGGTGACCTGTGTCGGTTTCGGCCAATAGGACACTCGTCGGACGCTCGCATTTGGAGAGGACACTGGCTTTGCCCCATGTGACACTTGGTTCTTGGGCGTTTTGACAACGTGCTCATTTTCCTTCCAAAGGGCCCTCAGCTCGCTTGGCTTTTGCACAAAGGCATAAACACAAGGACGTGGCCCTGAGGCGCCCCGTTCACGGCCGATGACGAGGCGTCGCCTTTTCAGCTCAGCGCCATTTCGAAAACGGGCTCATCCTTGACCTGGGCCACTTACTGCCCCCGCACAATTCATCGGGGGAACTTATTGTCGCCCGATTGGCCTCCTAAAAAAGGTTTGCTCAGACGGGATGTCGTGTGCACGTCGCTACTCTGTGTTGAAATGTAAATAGTGCCCCCCCCCCAAAAAAAAAAAATGCTGTGCCTGTACGAGACCTGGTCCTTGAACTCCCTCCCCACGGCGACGACTGCTGCAATGTTGTCCAAGTTCAGCTCGGTGTTGGTGTTTACCTCAAACGACCTCGCCAAAGGTCATGTTGGTGTTTGCTGGAGGCTCGCGTGTTTGCCGAGCCGCCTCCAGACAGCAGGAGAAAATGGCCGCCAGGGCCTGCCTGAATTGCACGCGGCCCCGAAAGGTTGTTTGTCCGATTCTGCCGTCCGATTCCGTCATCCGTCCACGGCGGCCTTTTCACGCGGGTCGAGCGGACGCGCTGACGTTGAACCCGCAAGCTAGCAAAACGAGTCAACGACAAGCCAGCGGCTGCCGATCCAAGTGTTCTGCCGAGTATTCTTTTCATGCACTTATATTGTCGCATCTCAGTTGTTCCATCTCCAGAAGAGGCCACGTTTGGCATCGTCATTCACGCTCTTGAGATTTGTTCTCCGGTTTCCGTGGCGTGATTCAAAGTCATCGCGGTGACCAAAAAGCCTCGTTCCCCTTGTTTTCGTGTCGGAGCTGCTAGCAAAAAGGGACGGACGGCGCAAAGGCAGCTGCTGCTTCTTTTTTTGGGGTTGTTTTTTCTTCTGTTGTTGCTCCGTAGAAATTCGAGGACCACAATTTTTGACACTTGTTGCTAAGGCAGGAATCACACGAGGAACTCCTTTTTGTTTTTGCTGAGCAAAATACGGAGGGGAAACTCATTTTGCCCAGTGAGGCACTTGTCGGCGGAGACAATTTGTCAGTCTTGCTCAATTTCGGCCCACAATCGTTGCCCCGTTTGGAGGGGAAGTCCAATCGAAACGGAACGTTAAGAATAATCATGAGTCACTTGTAATGAAAATAAATACATCTTTCTTTATTATTTCTAGCCAGTGAGGCGTTCCCGCATTGACCAAAGGCACACACAAAGACGCGCGCGTGCATGCTTTGTTTCAAAGCAAAACCCACCAAATTATTAAGAGAAAGATTCACACAGTCAACCCCCCGCCCCCCTCCCCCCCCAAAATATTGCTAATGAATTACGATCGTGGACGGACACGGAGTGAAGTTTAAACGTTGGTTATTTCACACATTCCTTCACCTTGAACAATGCTCACGTCTTAGTGCTCGCCTCATTTGACAACATACGCACACCGGCCGCGCAACAACCCTTTTAGCCTGATCTGGACTTCAAGATTTTTCCACCAATAACAAACGTGTCCGTTGATATTTTAGCCGCAGCTGCCACGTAGCTATAAACATAGTGTCGATAAACTAGCCGGATAACGGTGAGATAGCTCAGAAATGTGGCACAAACCAGATGATGCTAATAGATTAGCGAACTGGCGAACATCCCTTTTTTTTCCCCCTCTCAACTGTATCTTCTAACTGATGATAAAAAAAACATCCGAGCCATCAATAAATGGCTTCCTTAGCTGCTCGGTTAGCATGCGAGCTCAATTTGCCAAGCCTTGACATGTTGCTAGTCAACAAAAGATTTGCTCAACATCTCCTCAGCTCAGGTGGCTAACAGCTAACATGTAGCATGTCATTTCAACAGTACAAATCATCAACGCCAATAGATTAGCAACATGGCAAAGAACGTTCATTTTTGTTTAGCGGTAGCTGCCTAGCCACAAACTTATCACTAGCTCGTTGGCAAGCATGTTAGCAAACAACGAAGAGCTTTTCTCACCGGTCGTGTTTAAACACCACCCACAGTACAGCTGAAAGGACGCTCGCGGCTGACGGCGGTGCGCGCAAACTCCTTTCAAGCGTCACGGCGACGATGCTGGAGTGTATTGATGGAAACGTCCATTTAGTGCATACACACATTTGCTCTCTCACTACTCACGCACACCATCTTTCCCACGAAAAACAAGACAAAAAAAAAAACAGAGTGCTGTTAGAGTGCTGGTCTATGGTCTTTGATGGGCCAAGGTCCGAGCGGTCCCGGCTTCTACGGTTCCTCGTCCAATTTTCTGAAGATGCGTTTGCTGGTTCCGATTCTGGTCCTGGCGACCGGGTCCACTACTCCCACTTTCAGGTACCGATCTTGCTGACCGAGTCCAGTCCCGGTGCCTTGGCAAATTGTTTCTTCTTAGAGGGCTTGGTTGTGTTTACTGATCTGATTTTCTGATACGAGTCTCGTTGAGCGGTCCGGGTCTGACTTGCCCCCCCTGTTGACTGGAGCCGGCCCTACTCGCTGCTGCACAGAAGAGGTCCCGGTCAGTGGATTTGATTTCATTGTGTTGGTACCGGTCCTGATGACCGGCTCACTACTTGCAGGTCCAGCAAGCTGCTCCCGGTCTTACTTTTCGATCCCAATAATGACAGGCTCGGGTCACGTTGACCGACGGTGGTCCCGGCCGGCGCCGGTGCGACGAGCAGGTATGCTTCCCGCTGACGTCAAGACCGCTCGCGCTTGGGGCGTTAGTGTTGGCGGGCGTTCAAGGCTGAAGCAAACCAAACGAAAGGTGAAAGTGCTCGCTGGTCGCTCGGTGCTGGTTTTGCCATCGGCTGGTGGGCGGTGCACAGTGTAGTCGACATTCAGTGTTGCTCTCCCGCGGGGTTGCAGACGCGCCGGCCGGACTACAGGCGGGGCGCCTCGTTGGGTGCCGACGGCTCCTTTAAGATGGCTTCCTGCGTCACGCTCTCACCGACCTAAAGCACAACAACGGCACGTTTGTTTTTTCTCCCCCAAAGATAAGACTGATGAAAATACAGAAATGATGCTTGTATCCGATTTGTTAAAAGCTACTTTGAAAATCAACTAGGACTTCTCCCAATGCCCCCAAAAAACTCGAGCTCAATGAACGGTGATGAAAAGATACAAAATGAGTTCCGGAGTATTCTCCGTCCATGTTGTCCTTTGACCTCAGAGCGCGTACCTCCGCGATGAGCTGGTGCAGGGCGTCGCCGTCGCCTCGTCCCGCCCCCAGCGCCTCCTCTTCGCCCTCCTCGTCCCGCCTCCTGTCGGGGCGAGCGGGTGGCACCGGGGTGATGTTGATGGACGCCCGGTACACAGCGGGCCCGCGCGGGTGCCCGCCCGCGCCCGGCCCCGGGCCGAGGGGGGGCAGCGAGGAGGCGGCGTGCCGGTCGTCACTCAGCTCCGACTGCAGGAGGAACTGCTCCCTCAGGAGGTCCGACACCTGCGCAAGCACGCCGATTGTGGGTCTGTGTTCCTTCCATGCAAAACGGCAAATGCCAAGGGGGCAAACCGTCACCAAATCTTTGCCCCCCCTCCCTTCCTTTCATCGAGACGAGAGATGGATTTTCCGCAGACTACCCCCCCCCCCCACTTGTTTAACTTCCCTCACGGGATGAACAGTATCAGGGGCGTGGTGCCGAATCCAAAGCGAGCGAGCGCACAGACGACAAGTCAAGAGTGTGTCGAGCGCATCTACTGACCGGCTCCACGGCTCGCAGCGCCGAGCTGGCCGATGCCTCGTCCGTGCCGGCACCCTGGCGGGGAAGAAGGAGGAGGAGGAGCAACGACGCATGCATGAGTTGCGCGGGTGTCCTCGTAGCTGCGCAGGTGCATACCTGTGCGTGCGAGAGAAGGGAGTGTTTACCTTGGGCGGCCCCGCGTCTTGCGTCAGCTCCATCAGTTTGTCCTCCAGCTGTTGTTCCAACGCCAGCAGTTCGTCTCTGACGGCCGACCGCAGAGACTCCAGCTGCTCCACCTCGAGCCTGAGACACGCACGCATAAACGGACAAGCACGTCGTAAAGTGACACACACACCTACGAGACATGACTCACGCAGACGCGCTCGCCCACGCTAAGGCTAAGAGTGAGCGTACCTGTCGGCGGGACTCAGATGTTTGAAGACGAGCGCCTGCTGGCGGACGAGCGACAGCTCCAGTTGGAGCATCTGCGTCCGGAAGGCGGCCAGGCTGCGTCGTTTCTGCCGGAGCTCGTCCAGGTCCTGGAGGGCAAAGGTCAAACGGAGGGGAGGAAAAGGCAAAGGGGTGCGGAAGGGCGGCGTCGCCGCCGCGGGCGCGTACCTGTCGGCGGGGGGCTTCGGGACGCACGTCCGAGGCGTTGACGCGCTGCTGCCGGAAGACAAAAGTTTTCAAGAGATTACGCCTTGGGAACAAAGCCCAACAGGGGGAGATACTGTCGACAATGGACCTATCGAAAGTCCGCACACCCCCTTTCAACACGAGATATATGGGATCAATGAATCAATCGTTTCAAAACGCTAATTGAATTGAAAAAAAGAAAGAAGTGAGAATTGCATAAGTGTGCACACCCTCAGATAATGAGGAAGTGGCTGACTTCCGAACGAACCGGTCGCATTTCAATTGAGCTCAACGTCACACACCCGTCGCCATTTTAAGTACGGGCTTGCTCTCCTTTTTTTGGTCCTGTTTCTCTGGAATAACTTCCCCCCCTCAAAATAGCCGCTAATTGCCAGAATTCCTGCTCCAATTTGGAAATAGTTACGTCTGGCATTTCAATTTCCTTTGGAACGTCACCTAAAACGCACCAGAAAAACGTCCAAGCCGAACGCGAGGACTTTGGAGCAGCAACCAACCTGGTTGAGATTGTGAACGGTCCCCCTGATGTCATGAAGGACCCTCCTCAGCTGCATCTCCGTCCCAGACAACACCTGACCGGAACCCGGACTCGAACCCAAGTGCAGGCCGTTACCGGGACCGAGACCCGGGCCCGGACCCGGGTAGGTTCCCGGGCCGACGCCCAGGTAGGGGCTGTGACCGAGACCGTGACCCAGATGAGGGCCGTTGCCGGCGCCGGGGTAGGGGTAGGGGCCGTGACCCAGGCCGAAACCCGGCCAGGGACCCGGGTGGGGGCTCTGACCCACATTATGATCCGGCTGAGAGCTATTCCCGATACCGTGGTGGGGGCCGGGACCCTGGCCTTGACCCGGGAGTCCGCCACCCCAATGCGCCGCGGGGTCCGGAGCCAACGTGGGGAAGGGGCTGGGGTCATAACCGTGGTAACCCGGGTAAGGCGGGGCCACGAAAGGGTGCGCCGTAGGGTAGTTGCCGCCGTGGTACTGGTGCATGGGGGGAGTTCCCAAAGGGACGTTCCACAGACTGGCGTAGTGGGGCGGCGTCGCCAAAGGAGGCGGGGTGAAGGTGAAGTGGTTGGGATAAGGCTGGAGGAGGTTGGGGAGGCTGGCGTAGGGATGCGGAGACGTGGCGTACAGCAGGGACGGGTTGAAGGCGGGGGCGGATAAAGGGGTCTGCGGTCTGGGGCTCGGGTTCGGGGAGAGGAAGATATCTTGTCCCGGGAACGGGGTCCCGCCCTGCCGATGGTGTCCGAGCGGCTCCCGAGCGGACGAAAGATCCGGGACGCTCTGGCTGATCCAGGGCACCTCGGTGGGGGGGCTGGCATATCTCAGCGAACGGGACGAGCGATTGAGGGGACGCGACGCGGCGGCGGCGGCTCCGTCGTCGGACGCGGCGGCGTTCTGGATCACCAGGGTGGAAATGCAGGTGGGCGAGTCGGCGCGCTCCGGCTCGTCGTCGGGCTCCTGGACGTAGCGGAAGGCGTAGCGGGGCTGACTGCAAAAGGCCCGGTCCGGCCCCAACTGGACCTTGACGGACGAGACCACCTTGGTGGGGGACTGCAGCGAGGATGGGAGGGAAGAGGACCTCTGCAAGGGAAGACCGCTACGAGGACACCTTCGGCTCGAGCGCGGGCCCACCTCACCCAAACGCTGCTTAACGCGACTCAGCGCGCTCAGGACGGGGGAGTCCGAGGCGGGGAGATGGAAAGGGGGAGCCCGGGGTGCCGCGGCTTGAAGACCTGAGGCGTGAGCTGACGGCGTGGGACCCGAGGAAAGCGAACCCGAGTTTGCGGGCGGCGGCTCTGAGGGCGGCGGCTCC
>NW_017804802.1:16672-19569 GCF_001891065.2 Hippocampus comes
TTCTGGGCGTCATCTTGAGAAACTCGGGCATCTTCTTGTTCGGGATCTTGCTGAGGTTCTGGGCCGTCATCTCCCGCCGCAAGGTTCTTGGGGAGCTGGTGGGCCTTGTACTGCGGCACCGGCTCGGACTCTTCATGATCTTTTCCATCGTCTTCCCGCTTCCGGGAACTCTCGGCTTCTCGGCTCGCCGCCCCGACCCAGGGAGCGGGTGGCGGCGACTCCTCGGCCTGCACGTCGGGCAAGTCGAACGCCGGCTGGTTCAGAGCCACGGGCGTGGTCACGTCCTGCGAGGGGTGTGATGTCACCGTGGTTTCGCTGTCACAGCTGTCGCTGCTCTCCTGAACCTGAACACACGTCAACACCAGTTGAAATCTCGTCAAGAATTGCTGAAAAAACTCTTTCGCATCCTCTCGACATTCAACAGTTGGACGCCAAGTGATTGTTTTGACTTTCATTCAATAAATGGGATGAATTTTTCGGTCGAAGGACTTCCGATACAGATCGAAGCTTACTTTTTTTTTTTTTTTTTTAAACGTAGTCTCCCAGCACCGTCACGCACATTTGCCATCTGCACGCACGCGTCCATTCTCCCTCAGCGTCAAAATCTTTGGCCTGATCTCTCAGCCGCTCGCTGACAAGGCTCCAGTCATTGTTGGTGAAATCGCAAAAATGCTGCCATCTGATATTTCCACGTCCATTTTGGCATTTCATTTGACAACTTATCGTAAAGATTTGAGGTTTCTTGTCCAATTCAAGACGGTGACTTTCAACCGGATTTGATTTGATGGATTCATTGATCGGACGTGACGGAATGAAACAACGTTGAAGAAATGACAAACCCATCGCGGCGAATAGCAAAAATCAAGAAATGAAAATGAGCATTTTACAGTGGAAAACATTATTTTTTTTTTCAATTGACGGTGCAGTCGAACATAAAGACGACGAAATGAGAAAATGATCCATTGCCATTTTCGCGTCACTTTCAGGAAAGGACCGATGGGAGCAAACGTTTCTATTTACTGTGTGGAAAAAAAATAAATAAACTCATTAAGATGACCGTTTAATTGTCAGTTCATGTCTTGAAAATTCAACGGAAGCCGCGAATTGAGAAACGGGCGCCTTTTCTCATGACTGGCTGACGACAAATCCAGTCGAGAAACCAGAACGTGCGATTTTCACCATTTTTGGGTTTTGTCCGCGAAACGTGGGCTTGGCGTCATCACCTCGCTGCGAGGCAACTCTCCCAAAGTATTCCAGCGACAGTGCACAAAGAATAGGCGAGAGAGCAAAGGGTCCACCTTGAGGTTGCCGGCGGCGTCCAGCGAGGAGGTCTCCTCGGCGAAGCCGCTGCTGTCCGATTGCTGGCTCGTCGTCCGCAGCAGGTCTGCTCGGCGGGAAAAAAATCAGGCGGCCATCAGCTTGGGGGGGCCGTCGCATATGTAAGACGCTCAACCGCGTGCAAATTTCCTCCCGAGCCAGAAAGTGAAAGCTAACATCTGTGCTGCCGCTCACGAATCTCAATCGTGTCAGGAATGACACACACGTAAGGCACGAGCACACGGACACACACGCACACACACACACACACACACACACACACACACACACACACACACACACCCGCGCAAGCAAAAGAAATTCTCCGACGCGACTTCTCACCCGAGCTTCTGGACGTTCTGGACAGGAGAGCTTCGCCTTCGATACTCTGAATCTGAGGAGATACGACTCACTTTACGACTGCAAAACAAGAACGGGAAGACGAAAAAGCAGTCCAAGGAAAAGACGAAACGGAAAAGAAAGAAAGAGGAAGAAGATCGTTTGCAAGTCCGTCTGAAGCGAGCGGCTTCAAAAGTCAAGAGGAAGCCGACAGAAGAAAAAGTTCCCCCAAAGTCGAAACCAAAACAAACAAGAGTCTGGAGCTACTGAGCCCGATGTGGCTAGCTATGGATGAGAGAACCAAAGAAAGAGAGAATATCCATCTATCGACACACACCCATAGAGGGCTTCGTCCTTTTCGCAATTACCCACAATGCACTACCGGCGGCCATATTGGAGGGCTGTTATAAACGAATTCGTGTATGGCTCGTTTATAACAGCCCTCCAATATGGCCGCCGGTAGTGCATTGTGGGTAATTGCGAAAAGGACGCAGCCCTCTATAGAGAGAGCTATACAGAGAGAGAGAGAGAGAGATCAACCTATATCTCGACATATTTATCCCCAAAAGTCAGGTTGTAAACATGTTCCGAAGAAGTGCACAAAGAAAAAGGTCGAATGCGGCAAAAAGCCGTGCGGAAAAGTGTTGAAAAGGGCAAAAGGCGCTGCTGATCTGATGAAGAAGGCCGGCCGTACCTCCTCCATGTCAAAAGAGTCGGCGTTCTCCGTGCGCAGCTGAGCTAGCAGGGTCGGCGCCGCCGCCTTCTCGGGGGCCCGCAGCTCATCTGCGCTCTGACTGGCCGCTGCGGGCTCAGCCGACTCGGGCTCGCCGCCGCCGCCGTTTTGCCTGGGTGGGGGGGAATAAAGAAAGAAATCACCCCAAAGGTCAGTTGACATGTGACGTCACTGCCAAGACTGACGTATGTTTTTTTTTTGAATGGCCCAAGCCATGAGGGCTGCTCCCGATTCTCAGATTTGATTTTTGAAATGTTTTGGCAGGGGGCCGACGGGCAATGAAAGGCACGGACGGACGGACATGTGCCGATCGCGCGCGGACTCGACGGGAACGCCATCCCACGCGTCTCACCGGGGGTGCGCGCGTTGCTCCTTCTCGCCTTCCTCGGCGACGGTGGCCAGCGAGCAGCTGTCCTTCTTGCGGACGTGCTTGTCGGCGGGCCGCGCGTCCTCGTCGTCTCGCCCTTCGGCGGGGGCGGGCGGCGCCCCGTCGGCCGTCCGGGCCGGC
>NW_017804802.1:19600-21034 GCF_001891065.2 Hippocampus comes
GACGCCGTCAGCAGGTTGTGCTTGCTCAGGCTCTTCTTCAGACGGTCGGCCACATTCTGAGCTGATTTCTTCCTCTGGAAAAGCGAGGGCGCCCCGGGGTCCTTGACGACCTCGCCTCCTGCTGAGGTCACGCGGTTCAAAGTTAAGCTCAAACGGTGAAGGCCGAGGCGACATTTCAGTGAGCGCTCGCAATTTGGCCTCTGCTTGTCACCGGTGGCCCCTCCCCACTAAAGACTGGAATAACCGTCCGCTAGAACTCATGTGATCCATGATGTCAACAGCATCCCGAAAATAAGCCGGCGTCGTGTGCGCTGGCGATGGCGGTCGCCGGGGTTACCTTGATCTCTGCTGCCGCCGCTGCCGACGTTCTGGACGGGCTGGCCCGACACGTGGCCGTAAAGCTGGATGAACTGATTGGCCACCGTGGTCAAGACCTCGATCTGACGGAAGCGACCTAGCGGACGGCAGACAGACGGACCGACGGTCACCATCCAACCAAACGCCTTGGCGTCGAGTCTTGCTCGAGGATTCCCAAAAAGTCCAACCGGTGGGACTGAAGACGTAGAGCGCAACTTTCTCGACGCATTCAAAACATGTCGGGGTGGCTCTGTCCTCGACAACAACAAAAAAAAAACCATTCCGTCTCCTGTTTCTGTTCTGGCCGCGGCAGGTTTTTGAAAAAGACCCGGCCGGCTCGGGACCGGCTGACGGGATCACTTTGTCTTCCGTGTGGTGTCACCTCAGAATTAGCCCAAAGCTGTCACGAGCCTGAGCGAAGCTAACTCGTAAACGATTAAAAAGAAAAAAAATGGGGGCCACTCTATAGCTTTGTACTTTCATGTTATGTATCCCCCCCCCCCCACCTTTTATGTACCCCCCCCCCCCCCAAAAAAAACCTCACCCTGCAAATGTCACCCGGGCTGCGAGTTTGAGAAGACTTGGCCAGAAAATGACAACAAAGTGACAAGTGGATTGATTAGCGCGTGCAAAAGATGAAAAATGTTTCAGACGCTTCAAGTGACGGAAATGGTCAAAAAAGATGACGAGACTCAACGGGGCGGCCGCAAAAGGTCCGTCGGGTGAGCGTGACTCGGCTGACATGAGAAAGAATTTGGGAGAAAAGCCGCGAAAAAGAAAATTTTTGCGTCACAACAAGGAGGGAAAAATTCAAGAGGGTCATGAAAAAGACGTCGCAAAAGAGCTCTTGAGAAGGTGAACAAAGTCTTGAAAAAGTTTTTTTTTTTTAACAGACGCTCCAAACAGGGCGAGGTTTAAAAATAGAAGAACGGAATGTACGTGCGCTGCAAAGCATCAGGAGCTTTTTTTTTTTTTTTTTGAGGCTGAAGTTGCTCAGTGGTGTCTTGCCCGCCCCATGAAGGAAAACGAGTGTCGGCAAAACGGGCGGCGGTGCCGCCGGGTCGCTCCAGTCGAGCT
>NW_017804802.1:22083-24214 GCF_001891065.2 Hippocampus comes
GATCCCTTTGTCTTCCGTGTGGTGTCACCTCAGAATTAGCCCAAAGCTGTCACGAGCCTGAGCGAAGCTAACTCGTAAACGATTAAAAAGAAAAAAAATGGGGGCCACTCTATAGCTTTGTACTTTCATGTTATGTATCCCCCCCCCCCCAAAAAAAACCTCACCCTGCAAATGTCACCCGGGCTGCGAGTTTGAGAAGACTTGGCCAGAAAATGACAACAAAGTGACAAGTGGATTGATTAGCGCGTGCAAAAGATGAAAAATGTTTCAGACGCTTCAAGTGACGGAAATGGTCAAAAAAGATGACGAGACTCAACGGGGCGGCCGCAAAAGGTCCGTCGGGTGAGCGTGACTCGGCTGACATGAGAAAGAATTTGGGAGAAAAGCCGCGAAAAAGAAAATTTTTGCGTCACAACAAGGAGGGAAAAATTCAAGAGGGTCATGAAAAAGACGTCGCAAAAGAGCTCTTGAGAAGGTGAACAAAGTCTTGAAAAAGTTTTTTTTTTTTAACAGACGCTCCAAACAGGGCGAGGTTTAAAAATAGAAGAACGGAATGTACGTGCGCTGCAAAGCATCAGGAGCTTTTTTTTTTTTTTTTGAGGCTGAAGTTGCTCAGTGGTGTCTTGCCCGCCCCATGAAGGAAAACGAGTGTCGGCAAAACGGGCGGCGGTGCCGCCGGGTCGCTCCAGTCGAGCTGTCGGCGGGCAAATCACAACCGCGTGCGCGCGGACGACGCGGGTCGGCGGCGCGCGCGAGGCCTCGTCTCTCGGCGGCTGCGAGGATCAGACGCGGACGCGCTCAGAGTACTTTGTCACTCCTTTGGATTTCGCTTCACCGCGCATACACAGAGAGCGACAGAAAAGATCCGGATGTCCGGAGGTGAAGACGCTGAAAAGAAAGCCCGCAAAGCAAAGCGGTCGGGGTGCAGAGCCGGGAGGGTCGCCGTGACGCAAGGGTCCCGGGGAGCAGAAGCTCCCGGAAGACGGCCGCTTCCTTTGACAACCGCGGCACTTTGTCAGCCGCGTGTTTAACGGCCCGGACAGTCACGTCCAAATAAAGACGGCCATCTTGGAAACATCACGCCGCCTGAGGGGGCGAGGGGCGAGGGGGGGTTAGCCGTAGTTAACCTTCTGGCGATGAATACAAAACTATGGAGCGTGGGTGAGGGGGCGAGAGCAAAAGGGAGACTGTTTGGAGAGTGAGCGAGTGAGCGAGCGCAAGTATGTGAGCGCGCATGTGAGAGCGGGACTGATTTGGGTGTTTCTCGGGGCCCGGGAGCGAGCGCGAGGAGGCGTCGGAGCGCAAGTGCAGGTGGAGGCAACGAGGGCATGGCTGCAAGGCTGCCAGCGATGACTGAGTGAGAACGGCAGCGACAAGCAAGTCGGCGCATGCGAGAGCACAAAAAGCACACGCAAGTGCGTGTGTGAGGCTGCAATTACGTGTGCATGTTAGTTAGTGTGGATGCGAGAGCGCGAATAGCGCCGGCGTCGGCCACGTGAGGCCGAGAGCGCTCCCTGAGACGATGACCCATTGAGCGAGTACGCGCGTGCATGCGGGAGGCACGCAAGCGCATCTTTGCGGTGCGTGGCTGCGGTTGCCCTGGCAACCGCGGCCACCCATCCCGAAAGGCGAGCGAGCGAGCACGTGGCGAGCTGCGCCGCTCTCGCTAGCTCACCAAATGCAATGAGCAACGGACGCTCACGCTAAAGCTCGAGCAAAGCCACGAAGGGCGAAATGAAAAAAAGCCGAGATTCGTGCGCACTGACTTGTCAGAGCGTAGTTGGGGTTCTCCAGCTCCATCCGCTGAAGTTGCGCTCCCAGGTACACCTGCAAGCACAGGAAGTGACATCATCACACCCGCCAAAACAAGATTCGGTGGCGCCGACGTTTTGATTCCAAATTTTACCGCTGCCCAAATCTTTTGCACCCCCTCCCCGGCATTCGACAGCGCCCAACGTTTGGCGGCTGCGAAAGGCGAGGCCGCTCTCAAAATCTGACGCCGGCTGCGAACGCGAGCCGAGTCTTTTGCGCGGCGCGGTCGCATAGCGAGTCATCAAAAAGGCGCCTCGGAATTTTGGGCAGCTCCCGCAACTTTTTGCTGGGCCACGTTATGATTGGCGCCCCCCCCCCC
>NW_017804802.1:24291-33802 GCF_001891065.2 Hippocampus comes
CCCCCGCCGCTACCCCACACTTGTTAGCCCTCCCAATAATCCTCGACCTCTCCAAATTGGGCTCACTCTTGCTATTTTGCAGCCACCAGCCAAAATGTAGCAGCTCGCAAGGACACCTGGATTCGAGTGGATTTGCACTCCCGTCCCGTTCCGCTCCCGCAGACAAGAATCAAACGGGATCACCCCCCACCCCGCCCGGGACCACAGAACAGGAAGTGGGAAAAGACTCCATTTTTGTTGGCTCGGCCACGCGCGTTTCGCTCGACGGTCGACGACGTTGGCTGATTTGGATTGGCCTACCTTGATGTCGATGCCCCGCGCCGCCGACGAGCTGTTGAAGAAGCGCGAGGGGATCTTGGAGGACATGTCGGGCTCGTCCCTCCCGAAACCCAAATTCAGCAGGATCTCCTCCGGGTCTTCCTCGTACAGGTCCAGCAGCTCCGACACGCTGCGGGCGCGCCGCCGCACATGCAAGTCAGCGCAATCACTCCGCGTTTCATAACCACCAATCGGCACTCGTCGGCGTCATCATCGGAGTAATAATCATGAAAAGAAAAAAATATTTTTGATAGACATCTCGTTTGTGTTTTGAAGTTATCGATAAAATGAGAAGGTCAAGAGAGAGAGAAAAAAAAATCCTGCCAAAATGTTGAAAATCAAATCACGAAAAGACAAAAGGAGCCCCAAAACGGAGAAAGTCAAGTGGTCCGTCCGGGTGGGGCCGTCGGCTAGCAAAGTGAGCGGCCACCGCGCTCTCGAGATGCTAATCCGCCGGATGACCCGCGACAAGAGGAAGGAAAAGCGGCAGCCGGCGATGGGCGTGCCCGTCGGCGGCAGCCGGCCAGGTACCCACCTGGACACGGTGCTGCTCTTTCCGGATCCGGTGGAATTCATACTTCGGCCTTTTTCTTTGTACTGACCCCTCTTCTGATCGGCGGCCAGACTGCCACTGGGGGGGCGAAACGGGAAGTGAGCCGAGCCGGCGCGCTGAGGAGGAGGTGGAGGACACCCGAGACCGAGAGGACTCACCGGGATCCCGTCTTCTTGTCGATGGACTGAAGATGGTCGGCTGCAATCGCACCAAAAGAACAACGTCAACGACGACAGGAGGCACCGCTGACGAATACGAGTCATCCCGACGCGACCAAAACCATTCCGCTCAAGGGGCCCCGTCGCATACGCTTCCTTCCGCTTCCCGCGGCGGCGGGAGTCACGTCAAGTCAGGGTGCCCCGCGGCCGACTCCAGCTCAGATCGCAAAAGGATTCGGTCTGCTCGCGCCGAGCACTTGGGGAGAATAGTTTCTGTTGAGAGGTGGAAATTCGGAGGATCCGGACAGCGCTCGTTCAAACGACGGTTCCGAGCGATTCATGGAGCGGCAAAAGAGCTGCGGCTCACGGGGGAGCCGCCCGATCACCTCTCGATGCGTTCAAATCGGACGCGCGCCAACGAAGGAGTGAAGACGGAGTTCATCGGATTGCCTTTTTCACGTCAAGCGTCGGGGCAGGTGTGAGTCATCGGCGCCCCCCCCCCCCCAAAAGACCTCACGGTGAGTACGTGAGCCCCGCAGAGCGCCGCGGTGGATTTCAAAGGATGACATTTGCTTGCTTTTTCAGCCTGTCGGGGCTCGTCTCACTCTCACTTGCGAAATCCTTCCTTGCCAAAGAAGCTTCGTTTCTCCGCAGGCTAAACGCGCGCACGCATGCAGCAGCAGCAGCAGAGACTTCAGCTGTCAACTCCGAAGCTTCACTCGCTGACTTTCTGGACTCCCGCTAGCCTCCTCATCCTTTGGGTATCACACCGCTCGCCTGTTGCCGGAGGTCAGCAACCTTCAAAACTCGGACCGGAATCGGATTTACGGGCTGCAAGGACGCAAGAAACACACACGGGATTTACTTCCCGGCGACAACCCAGTTCAGAAGAACCCAGACAGGGAAGACAACAAGAACCAACGTGGGGGAGACAACAAGAACCGCTGTGCAGGAGCCATTTCCACCCTTTTGACAGCGAAAGTCAGGAGGGCACTGCGCATCCCGTTTTCCTTCCCTCTTGTAGAAGAAACTATTTTGGGGCGGGGGGGGGGCGTCAAGTCCCATCCTGCATCAAACAGTCCCCAAGAAACCTGCACTGGCCGTCGCTCTGATGCCCCTTGAACAGCTCGTGCTCGAGCACCTAAAGTCAGCAGGCAACAACTCGTCGGCGCGGGGATCTACGCAGGGCTCCTGTTTGCGGACTTTGGCTCCGCGTTCATCCGCCTCCTCGTCACCATGCCGGAATTCCTCTCCGGCTCAGCCTGTCTCCCTCGCGCCATCCGCCAGTGGATCATGACGGGTGGCGCGCAGCAGGTGAGACGACGACGGCGACATCCTCCTCCTCCTCAACGGACACCATCAGCGCCGGGGCCCCGCTCCCTCCGCTGCTCTTCTCCCACGACACACCAAGCAATCAAACGCCGCGCGCTCGCAGACGACACCGCAGTCGTCCGCCTCGTCCACGAGTCCGCATATGGAAAGGAAGTGGAGTGGCCGCCGCTCCGGTGCGGCTCGCGCAACTTGGGAGACGACGGTGGATTTCAGCAAACATCCTCGGTCGCAGTCGGCCGTCACGCCGACCGACGACCCGCGTGTCAGCGACGGTCTCTCGGGACCTGAAGCGGGAGACCGATATCAAGTCCATCCCGACAAAGGCGGCGCCGAGGATGCTGCGCCTGCTGAGGAAGAGTGGCCTGCCGCAGGAGCCGTTGAGGCACTTCTGTCCATGACTCGTCGTCATTCAAATCGGTTCTGCGTTCATCCTTTGCGGTCTGGTTTGGGGCCGCGCCCCCCCAAAAAGAACAAAATCCGACTGCAATGCAGTCGATAAAATCATTGGTTATCCAGCTAAGTCTTGAGGACCTGCAGGTAATAAGAACTAAGAAAGGGTGGGCAAAATTCTCTCGGACCCTCCACATCCGGGTCACCGCCTCTTCCAGCTCCTCAGGTGAGCACTATCCAACCACGCACACCAAAAGCCCCCCGCCATGCACTTGCGTGGCATCGGGAAGTCAAAGAATGGCGAGCTACTCACCTTCAGCTCCCAGCGAAAGGTCATCTTCAAAGCTGCAGCCGTTCTTGGCCGGCCCTGTTGGCCGGTGACAAACGCTGGCGTCAATCCTTTTGCACGCGCACTCCAATTGGTCGTCGTGCCGAGGGAGTGCTTACCTTTGCACGCAGGTGCGCTCTGATCGTCTAGCGACACAGCCAGCGGCGTCCTGATAAACACAAAAAGAAAAACATGAAGGGGGGGCCAGATCTCTCGCACAGAAAAACAAACAAAAAAACAACCCACCCCTCTCAGAACATCTCTCTACATTCACCCACACACACACACACACACATATGACAAGGTTAGGTAAGAAAACAGGCTAGGCTAGCTCCTTTCTCTGGCTCCAGGTGAAGGAATTGCTTCTGTGACACTAACTCGCGGTCACGCCACAAGCCAAGGCTGACACGTCCTGCTGTATGCTAGCTAACCCTGACTTACCTGTCCGGCAGGCTACACGTTCGTCCGCGGCAGCGCAGCGTGCGGGTCAGCTGCTGATTGGACCGGCCCGGCGCGGCCCAGACCCGACTCGACTAGACTAGACCGGACTGACCGGCTGAGAGCCGCTTGGTGACTGAGCTAGCGGCAGCCAGACACGCTTATGCAAGACGACACGCTTATCAATGGGACAAACTTCATGCTAGCTTCACACACACACACAAAAATTACACACCCATTTTTTTTTCTCACGCCTTCACAAGAGGACTTTTTATCTCACCTACAAATTTCAACATTCTTACAATCAGCTATAAACGCACACACTTATTTACGCAAAGTCATCCTCTTAATATGCAAACACACACACACACACGTTCGCACCAATTTGCAAAACACACATTACGAGGCACATTCGCACACAAACCCGCATAATAAAAGCTTGCGTAACTTGGGGCAGCCGCCACGTTCGCACGTCCTCCAGCGGACGGCCATGTTGGGCCCCGTGGCGGTTGTCAGGGTAATGAGTGATTTAGCAACACAGTAACACTGTGCGTGCATGTGTGTGTGTGTGTGATAAGAGTGTTGACTCAGCAGGAGAAGAAGCAACTCCTCCTTTGTTGACTTTCTCTCTCGGGTCTCGACAGCATTTGACAGCGTCTACTTGGGCGTGTGCGTGCGCGCGCGCGTGTGTGTATATATCTGGGCGAAGACTGTGTCGGTTCTACGTCAGCGGGCTGATGACACTAAACACACTTTGAAGCGTCGGGGGGGGGGGGAAAGAAAGAGTGTCAGCCCGTCGGTTCGCACATGAGCACGGCGTTAGCGCGGCCAGGCTGACACCTGCGCGATAACCGAGGGCGACGACTCGACTTTGGAGGGGCCGACCAATTGGATTTCAGACCTGCCGCAATTCTCATCGCGGGCCAGAACGTCGCCGCTTCGCCCTCATGCCGGAAGCCTTCATCGAAATGCCCCTAAGTGTCGTTGCGCCTTTTGCCCACCAGATGGAGCGCCGACTCCATTCGAACAGACGGGCATCTTTCCTGAGACCAATTTGATCTTCACAGAAACCAACTGTGTCCAGGCTTCAATTCGATGAGTCATTCATCCCAAAGTCGAGTGACTTACCTGCATTGGTCAAGCCAGCAGGTGATCTTGTTGGGTCCTGCAAAAGTGGCAGCGTAAGAAGAGAGACAACAGCATGCCATCCAAACGGCTTAGCCCACCCCATTGCCTCCTCCCCAAAAAAATTACATTAAATATATAAGAATCCCCTGAAGCTTCCGTCACGGTGACTAATGTGTGTGTGTGTGTTTCTTTTTTTTTGCTTTGAGGGTTTTTGGTTTGTTTTAGTAAATGCCGTTGACAAATAAGCGCGGGGAGGCGAGAAAGACGCACAAAAGTCAACAGGTGGCGTGTTGAAACAAGAGCAACCAAACATTGCCATCCAAAACCACTGCGCCGCCAGGGAAATACCTGACTGGCATCGTACGGGCTGCGCTCAGCATAACAGCTAGCGGCAGGCTAACGAGCGCAAACAGTCACGAGATGAAAATCCTCCAGGGTAAAGGCGGCGCAAATACAAACATCTTGCTTTCATAAAACAAGCCCATCCTATCCGGAAGCATTTGTGGCAAGTCGGACGCTGCTAGCGTAGCGCTTCGCACAGCGGCCCCGAATGCCGAGCAATAGGCGTCTTGAAAAAGTAGTTCGTAGCGCGGTCTTAATTGCGGTCGTTCACGACAGCATTAGGTTGGCCGAGCAACGTGCCTGGCCTCACCGTCTTCGCCTCTCTCTTATTGAAATCGTTTCGTGAGAACTACCGTTGGAAGAAGAAATGTCGCTTATTCGCCGCCATGAAGGCTGCGATGACTGACTTCAGCCCCGAGCACACTCGAGGGCCAGAGTTTGCAAAGATCGCAAATGTTGCGTTCTCGTCAGGGTTCGTTCAAGGTCGCAGACATTTGCCAAACGGTCGCCAGACGTCCGCTTGGTCATCTATCTATTACCGAGACCAAAGAACAAGATTTATCAACAAAAAACACATCGAACTACCAAATCCCATTCACCGGATCTAGCGGCGGGATCAAATAATTTGATCTATCACCAGGACCAAAGAACGAGATCATCACCAAGACTCGTGACTTATATCTGTCACGAACATCACAGAATCTGATCTTGCACAAGATCCAAGGACCAGACGACCAACAACATCAAAGACAACTGTTGTCTGAGTGTAAATGGTGAGGCTGACCTGGTTCTTCAGAGGTCTTCTTCGGAGCTCCGTTGGACTCACTGCAGTCTGGCAGGGCTTCGTGCGAGGATTTCTGCTGGGGTTCAGACGTCTGGGCTTTTTGCGTATCCTGCCAAGTGGACTCCCGACTCTTGGCCCAGGCCCGCCTTCTTACGGACGCCAGGGTGCATTTAGGAGCGGCGCTGCCATCTGAAGGTCCCAATGGGGAACCACAACAATGAGTCATCAAAGATCACGTGACCAAACCTGACAGGTATGGAGGAGGAGGAGGACCTGGAGGCGGGACCGGGTCCAAGAGGATGGCAGTACTCTCCATGGTTGCGACGGCAACATCCACAGCTACTAGTGGACCTGTGAGGACACAAGAAGAGAAAGGGAACCATGAGAACCGGGTAGAACAATGGATGAGTTGAGACAACTGGAACCATGACAACCAACAGATCTGGAAGTACCGAAAGAACCACTGGAAGGAGACGAAACCACGGAGACCAAATCAAGCAAAACGGCAGAATTACCGGAGTCACCGGGAGAACTAGAGCCATTGGGAACACCGAGACCACTGGGAAACATCGTCGGGACCATTGGGACCATAGAGGTCACAGAGACCACTGGCACCATGAGAAGCACAAGTACGACTAGAAGCACCGAGACCACTGAAACTAATGGCACTATTGGGACCGATAGAACCGCTGATCTTAGCGGAGCCATAAAAGGTCACTGGCACCGCTGGCCCTCGGCAGATCCGCTGGGACCAAATGGACCACCGGCATCAGCGGCACCAGTGAGAACCACTTTGACCAACTGGAAACGTACGAACCACTGGCACCACTGGGAACAGTTAGAGCCATTGAAGCCACTTGAAGCCCTGAGACCACTGGAACCATAGAAGCCACGGTGAACCACCGGGAACATTGAGACCACTGGAAACAGAGAGACGACTGGGAGTCTTGAGGCCACAAGAACCACGGGAACAATTTGAAAGACTGGACCTGGACAATGATGGCTAAGGACGCTACAAAGGAAGACCATGGCCAAAAATAGATGAGCTGGGACGGAGGACGTGTGAAACAGGAAATAAGTGTTTACAGCCATCAGCACAACAACTTCCTGTCTGGAGTGTGCGTGGTGTGCATGTGTGAGATTTTCATAAACAAATTCAAGGCATCAACACAGAGGCACGCTTATGCAAACTCACTCACATGGACAAATGCACTTAAAATTCCTCGAAGTGTAAACGACGGTACCCCATTGTCCTTTGAGGCGTCTAAGTGCGGCCGTCGTGGCGCAGTTGGTTTTCAGGTACTTTTATTTGTTTGTTTTCCAATTTTTAAAGAGCTCCTCCACCCCTGAGGAACCTGCCCGGTGCCTCGGGTCTGCGGACCGGACGCGAGCGGACGTGTCGAGGACTCGGCGCAGGCTCAGAAGGGGGTGGAGCCTTTTCCGTAGCCGGTCTTTCCGTCCGGAATGACCTTCCGTTAAACGTAAGACAAGCCCCCTGGCTGTCCGTTTTTCTCACATCAGTTCTTTGAAAATTGTCATTTGGTTTTACCGTGACATCGTGACATGTTGCATGCGGAATGTTTTCAAAGTATTGCAAAATCATTGATCTTGGCATTAAACACGACGCAACTGAACAAACTAGTTAGTGGCATTTTATAAACGTTTAAGAATGTCACGACACGCTAATTAGGAACACTATATCAAGACAAACCGTTTCGTCAAACTCCAAGAACCCTTTCACATCTGTTCAATGTCGTGAGTGGCATTTTAATCACGTTTCTCCTTTCTCAGGAGCACTTTGAAACAGTCAACCATGCCTACGTCACATCTCGGCTGGACGACCGCAACGCACTTGGACTTTGGAGTCGACCGATCCTCCATAAAGCGTCTCCGGTGGGTCCAGAATGCTGACCGATACTCATAAGCGGGAGCGCATAACTCTGACATCCCGACACGGGCTCCCTGCACAACTCGTTTGATCGTCCTGCGGTTTGTTTTCAATTCTTGAAATGGCCTGGCCCCACCTTGATTTTTCGTTGGACGGTTTTTTTTTTGCGCTTTCTACAGTCTTCGTGATTATTTTATCGTTTGTTGTTGCGTGACTTCTTTTTGCTCCATGTACAGCACTTTGTATACGGGCGCTGGTTGTTTACCGGTCGTCCAGAACCACACTTGAGTGGAGCTGAATTGTATGTCTCATGAAATGCAAGTGACAAGTGCCACCGATTCGTTTGCGCATCCGAGTTAAGGCTTTTCAAGTACGGCGACATCATTTCTCTTGACGTGGACATTAGCCAAAGTGTGAGTGACACAACTTTCCCGACCTGGTGTTGACGTTCGACGTCACCGCGCAACTTGTGCAGCCGATTACACAAGTTGAAGGCTTCTCGGTGCTGCCTGCCTGCCTGCCTGTCACCACTGTCGCAAACGCGACTCCGGCACAAGTTTAGCGCGTCGCTAGCCACACGAGCTCCCGGTTCACCAAATGAAGACTCCAAGTCGTGAGACCAAAACATCGCGATTAGTGAGGAGTTCGTCCGGCAAAAAAAACAAAAAAAACAAAACGTCACGAACAAGTTCATCAAGTTTTGGGGGCGAAAGTTGAGCGAAGGGGGCGGGCTGCCAACTAACTTTTTGGGGTGAAATGTTTGTCCAAGTTGTCAGCCGGCGTGGAGTCGCGGCGCTCACCTTCTTCATTGTTGGCCTCGCGTCCGTCGGCTGCGAGTGAGAAAAGTGTCAAGGGTGGCGAAGATTTGTCAAGAGTCGACTCGTCCTCCTCCTCCGTCGTCTCGGCTCGAGTCTCGCATTCCTGCTTCCGCTTCCTCCTTCGTGCCCAGCGCGAGAGGAAAAATAAAAGGGGAAACAGCACCCTCTGGCGAACCGCCGCCGCCTTGCAGCGTCCAGAATGTGATTGGAAAATACTGGACCGGACTGTGATCAGACGTGAATGGCCACAGCGCCATTTTATGATACGGCACAAGCTAGGCGCCAACTGCGAGGAGCAAGTGCCTGCCTGCCTCTCAACAACCCCCGACATTGCTTTGCTTTGCTTTCTGAATGGACATCGACTTTTTTTTTGGGGGGGCGGGTAACTCACTCTCCATGTCTAAAGGAAGAGAATGTGCCTTGAATTAGACTTTGAGGTGTTTTGAATTCATGGTCCAAAATGGCTAGATTTGACAGTTGGAGTCAAATGTTTTGATTTCTAAATGAATAAAGACGATGACATTTTTGGAATGGGAGACGTCGGTGTCGCACGATGCAGCCGCATTTCGCCGACGAGGGAGAGAGGCAGTTACCGTACAAACATGATGGTGGAGAGCGGCCGATAAAGAATGACACGCACGCTCGCTGTTCTTGCTGTGCTGACAATCACGCTTTATTCAATCAATAATGGAGGAAAAAACCCCAGGAGGCTGCGAAAAAACAAAACAAACACCCAAGTCGAGAGGAGGAGGGCCTCCCCGCGAGTGAGGGTCCCCCGGACGCGGGAGAGCCCCACGGGGCCGCCGCACGTGATGGCGTTTGGACGGAAGGCCGGGCGCTGGTCTACACACTAACACGCACGCACGCTGCAGGCCTCCCGGAGGAAGCGCCGCCTCGGGCCACCGGCGCGGCTCGAGGCCCCCCCGCGAGGGTGGCGGGCCGCGGGCCGGGCGCCAAAGGTCGGACGCTCAAAACAAAAAAAAAAAAAAAAAAAAAAAAAAAAACCAAAACGGCCCAGGGGGGGGCAGGCCCCC
>NW_017804802.1:33821-72900 GCF_001891065.2 Hippocampus comes
AAAAAAGCAAACCAAAACGTGCTCAGGGAGTGCAGGCCGCTCGCACTGTGAGCGTGTCGTCGAAAACGGCGGTACGACATCATCCGTCGCGGCGCGAGGGCCGTTTGCGCTGCTTACGTGAGGGTTGACGCAAACAGCGCTCGGGACCTCGCGCTCGTGTGGACTGTTTTTTTTGTTTTTTTTTTGGGTGGGGTGAGGGGGGTTGACTTTTTTTTCCCCCCCCCTCCCAAGTCTAGTGTTGAGTAAACTTCGACAGGGAGAAGCTCTACCTGCCGAGGCAATCTTAGACGTCAACGTAACGTTGAGGCACACGGTTTGGAGTTTCTGCGTTTAACAGGGTATTCGTTCCGGCTGGAACTTTCTCCTGTCAAAAGCCTTTTTTGGTTTCTTTGTTTCGCTTGATATTAATCGTGACAAATCACGATGCATACATTCCTCATAACCGTCACATCCGGCTATATACATTATGTACATGTCACTGCAAAAGTAGCGCCACCAAGTGGCCATACTGGAGTTTGTCACGTTTGGTACAAAAAGAGTTCCTATTTACAAGTGGAGTCCAATCATAAATAAAAAGATGAGGAAAAAGGGAACGCTTGGAGTGTCATTTGCTGATGCTCATCTGTTTCTTTTTTTTTTTTGTTTTTTTTTGTTTGTTAATTTCTTTTGGATTTCACACAGATCGAACGCTGATGCGAACGGTGGCCGTGTCGCATCCCAGCTCGTTGGACAGCTTGAGGGTGTACGTCCCGGCGTCTTCTTCCCGCACGCCGGCGATGATGAGGGTGGTCAGGTCCTCGCCGGTCTCGATGTGGAAGCGGCCCCCCGGCGACAGCTGGATCTTTCGGCCGCCGCGGGACCACTCCATGTGGGCGGCGTCCCCCGAGAAGGCGCAGGACACCGTCAGCACCTTGCCGACCTCGATGCTGATGTCCTCGGGCACCGCCTCGATTCTGGGAGCCGAACCTGAAGGGGGGCCGGACGCACACACGCCTCGCGTCAATACATTTGAGCAAGCTACGGATGACTTCCAAAGCACGCTTTTCGACCGGGGACGTCGCAGGGGCCGTCATTTAGCGGCCCGCCGCAAAGACTCCAAATGACATTCGGCACGGACCGCAAGACAACAAAAAAGTGAAGGGAGGTTGCCAACAAAAATAGTTGCCACTTCTACTCACATATTGATTTTTTTTTTTTTCTGAAGAGCTTTTCGAGAGATGCAAAGATAGAATTTTATGACTAAAACAATGACACAGTTTCTCTTCCAAACACTGTGGTGAATCAAGATAAAAATAGCTTCTTCTACTTTCTGCCCTGAGTCAAGGTCCGATTTATGAAGACGCCGCATGAGTGATCCCCAACGAACCGTTTCCAATATGCTCGGTTTGCTCTTCTTTCGCTTCTGAATGTGGAGGTGGCATTCGGCGGCTGCCGTTTGGAACTCCACTGTATTTAGAGAGCAAAAAAAAGAGGCTTTCTCATTGAGGCCACTTTTACCTGGTCTGGAGCAAATCTTCAAGAAAATTTGAAAGAAGATCCTATGATCGATTGTTTTCAAATCTTGAAAAGGCCTCGCCCCACCTGAGCTGTCTGAGCCCCTACGCAACCGCAGACCCGGTGCCTCGGGTCTGCGGACCAGGCACTCTGAGAGATACCGAGAACTAAGCGAAGGCTGAGAGGGGCGGGAACCTTTTCCTCGCCGCTCCCTCTCTTTGGAATGAACGTTCAGGCCAGCGTCCTCGCTGCCCATCTCGAAAACTCGTCTTACAACTCATTCGTATTCTTTGGCTTTTGACTCAGCATGAGACTTTTTTTTTTGGGTGCTTTTTACTGTCATCGTTATTCATTGATTGTTTTATTGTTGGTTGTCGCATGAATTCTTTTTGCTCCATGTCCAGCACTTTGTAGACAGCGCCGGTTGTTTTCAAGCGCTGGAGAAATCCGCTTGAGTTGTGTCGAGTTAAGCTTTCGCAGGTGGGTGTGGAACGCATTCCGTATGACCACCGGGGCTTCACTGTGCAAAACAAGTTTGTGGGTTTTATGGCAAACAAGCGCGCGAGTCCTACCGATGGCCCGGAAGGAGGATCCGGTCAGGTGCGAGCTCATTTCCGAGATGCTGCTGGAGCTCACGGCATACGACTCGGAAGCCATGGAGGACGCACTGGCCATAGACGAGGTCTCAAACTTCAATTCGCCCATCATGCTGCCAAAGGGTCTGGACTCCATCATGGAGGACCTCATGGCTCGCTGGGCGGAGGATGAGGACGACGAGAAAGACGACGACGACGATTCCACGGTGCAAGTTTCTCTCTTCACGGCCACGGAGGAGCTGGACGAGGACGACTCCTTGAAGCTCGACCTGGTGGAGCCTGTTGAATGTCCACCAAGACAAACGCGCCTCTTAACATCCAGAGTGGCTGACAAGAGATTCCAGAATAGGCATAGGCAATTTGGCCTTTGAATAGAATTTAGACATTTTTGTCAAGGGAAAAAAAAAAAAACATTTAAAAATCAGATTTTGATGAAAAAAAAAAGTAAATCACTGAAAAACAAAAGCGAATGACAGTGACATTTCAGTATTTCCTAGCCAATTATTTGCTTACGTGCCTCGTCTGTTATTCGCTACCGAGCTCTTTTATGCTCTCTTTGAAATGTCCTGAGATATCACCATAAAGTTGTGCTTTGAGGCCATCTGTCGGAATTTGTGGGGCTCTAGGAACTACGGTGGAGAGCTTGGAGAACCGTGAACCAAACAGCATTCACGAAAATATCATCGTGAGTAAGAAAGTCAAATGATCACCCATCCCTATTGGACACATTTGAGACTTGTGGCTCACCTTTAAGTGCAAAGTGCTTTTCATAGGAAGCGTTGATCTTCATGCGAATGGACTGGTAAACCTGTCCGGTGAAGGACAAGGAGGACTTTGAGACGCCTCCCTCCGATGTCATCTCACAGGTGTACTCGCCCTGGTCGCTGTCGGCCAGGTCGTGGATGAAGAGACTGCAGGAACCATCGGAGTACTGCATCTGAAAGCGGCTGCTCTTGGCAAGACGTCTCCCGTTGCAGTACCACGTCACCTCCTTGACGCTGCTCTCGCAAACACAAGACATCTTGACTGAATCTTCACAGGCCACAGCCGCCAGCTGACTCAAGACTTTGGGCGGCTCGGGGGTTGGAGACTCGACAGCTGGCGGCGACAGGACCCTCTTGGGGGACAACGCGGGAGGTGGAGACTTCCTTCTGGTAGGGGATTTGACTCCCTCTGGCTCGGGGGACTTCACCCCCCTTGGTGACTTTATGCCAGACGGTTCTGGAGACTTGACGCCTCTCTGTGTTTTGATGCGGCCAGGTTCTGGGGACTTGATGCCTGTAGGTGGTCTAATTTCTGCAGGCTCAGGTGATTTGATGCCTCGTGGTGCTTTAGGTTCCTCAGCTTCTGGCGCCTTCATTAGTGGCGGTGACTTAGGTCCCGGTTCAGGAGATTTTCTACCCCTGGGAGACTTCATTCCCTCGGGTTCAGGGGATTTGATACCAGACTTACTTGACATACCTGGTGTCTTCCCAGCAGGAGTTGGTGACTTGACACCTGGCACTGGTGACTTCACACTGGGTATTGGTGACTTCACTGAGGGCTCAGGGGACTTGACGCTAGGTGTTGGTGACTTCACACTAGGTTCAGGGGACTGGACACTTGGTGCTGGTGCCTTCGCACCAGGTTCAGGGGACTTGACGCTAGGTGTTGGTGACATCACAGTCGGTTCAGGGGACTTGACACTTGGTGCTGGTAACTTCACACTTTGTTCAGTGGACTTGATGACATGTTCCGGTGACTTCGCACTGGGACCAGGGGAAGTTACAGACGGTGGTGGCGATGTGACTGAAGGCTCCGGTGACTTCACACTTGGTTCAGGGGACTTGACACTTGGCGCTGGTGACTTCACACTTTGTTCAGGGGACTTGACGCGATGTTCCGGGGACTGGACACTTGGTGCTGGTGCCTTCGCACCAGGTTCAGGGGACTTGACGCTAGGCTCCGGTGACTTCACACTTGGTTCAGGGGACTTGACACTTGGCGCTGGTGACTTCACACTTTGTTCAGGGGACTTGATGCGATGTTCCGGTGACTTCACGCTGTGACCAGGGGAAGTTACAGACGGCGGTGGCGATGTGACTGAAGGCTCCGGGGACTTCACACTTGGTTCAGGGGACTTGACCCTTGGCGCTGGTGACTTCACACTTTGTTCAGGGAACTTGACGCGATGTTCCGGAAACTTCACACTGCGACCAGGGGAAGTTACAGATGGCGGTGGCGATGTGACTGAAGGCTCCGGTGACTTCACACTGCGACCGGGGGAAGTTACAGACGGCGGTGGCGATGTGACTGAAGGCTCCGGTGTCTTCACACTCGGTTCTGGGGACTTGATGCCCTTGACCGCTTTAGGAATAGGCCTGCGGATGGTCAAGGTGAAATGAGCCTCCTGCCGGCCCGCCAAGTTCTCTACGATGACTGTGTAACTGCCCTCGTCAGAGGATGTAACAGAAGAGACCTCCAGGTTGGACTTGTATTGTGTGGTGGTGACTTGGACACGGTGGGTGGAGACGATGGTTTTCCCCTGGTGCACCCAGGTCACAGAGGGCGCAGGCGCTCCGTCAATATCGCAGGAGAACCGGGCTGTCTCGCCCTCAGCAACGGTCACAGACTGGGGCTTAGTGAGGAATCTGGCTGCAACAGACTGCTTCACCTTTTGGGCAGAAAGCTGCTCGGAGGCAGCAGAGTACTTTGACTTAGTTTCAGCTGTAGAGTGTTTTTCAGAAAGAGCAAACCTATCAGAAGAGAAGGAGGAGGCGGATGACAAGTGTTCCGTAGAGGCGTATTTGATGGACGAGTCGTAGCGCTCAGCAGATGAGTACCTCTCAGAAGTTGCCCCATACCTTTCACGAGTGATGTCTTCGCGTGTCTCGGATAACGTAGTCTTGCTTTCTGCCACTTCAAAGTGACTTTGAGATTCGTAGCCGGTCTTGAAGCGGGACGAGCCGTAGTGATCAATTCGAGTCATTTCAGGGACGAGTGATTTCGGAACTTCCTCATCCTTGCGCCGGGATGAGAAAGTGGTATAGTCACCGCTTGCCACATCCAGGGTGGCGTAATCCGAGGCTTCTCCTCTGGCGTTGGAGCAGAAGCAGCGGTATGTGCCGCTGTCCTCCTCCTGGCAGTCCAGAATGGTGATGGTCAGAACTCCGCTCATGTTGCTAAAGATGTATTTGCTGCTGGTTTCAGAGATTTCATATCCGTTGTGGAACCACTTGACCTCGGCCTCTGGCTTGGCTTGGATGTTCAGAGTGAATTTGGTGTCCTGGCCGAGCGGCACACGGTGAGAGCGCATCCTGACGGTGACGCGGGGGCCGTGATCCAGGCTGAAAGGTGACTGACTAACCACCTGATAGGTCCTCTCAGACTTCAGAGCTGCCTTTCTGGCCTCATAGCGGGACATGATGTCAAAGCGGGCAGAGCGCTCAAACCGAGAGGAGGAACGGGAGGACCTCTCAAGAGACCTGATGGGGCTCGGAGACCGGGGGCGAGTTCTCTCTGGCGTTGGGGATCTCCTCTCTACGAGCTCAGTTTCCACCTCAGCCGCCGGCCTCACGCGAGCTGGTCGGATCAACTCGGAGACCGGACGCATCAGCTCGATGTACGTGGGGGACAGTGAGCGCCTTCTCCTCATGAACTGGGAAACGGTACGCTTTTTCTTTGTCTCCGCCACCTCCAGAGCTTCCTGCCGTAGCTCCTGAGACCTCTCTTCACGCCGCACCACACGCCGTTCAATTCGAACTGGACTGACCGCAGGGGAGGCGGAGAAGCCAAGCTCCAGTTCATCCTCCAGCATCATCTTCTCCTGCTCGGTCCTCCTGGCGGACAGATAGTCATCAGCGCTCATCAGCAGCTCCTCGTCACTCAAATCACCCAAAGATCGCCTCCTAGATCTGAACGATATCTCGGATTCAGGGGATGGTGAGCGGCGGGCGGGTCTGACAATTTCCAGGTCGTCGAAAGTCATTTTGGGGATTCGCCATCTTGGCCTATACTGGTCGGTGATCCTGGGCAGCGGCATGACGTAGAACTGCTCCCACCTGGACAGGCGAATTCGTCTTTGTCGCTTTGCCACAAACCTTTCCGCTCTCTCTGAAACCAGATGCTGGTCTCTCAATTTGCGGTACCACTTCATGTCAGAGAGTGCGACAAATTGCTTAATGGCTTTGTTCTCATCCAGAGCTCGGCGGTCATGGACCACAGGTTCGGGAATCTCATACGGCATGAAGATCCTTCGTTCTTCTTCTAGTTTCTTGGTCTCCGATTTCACCGTTGTGATGTCATACTCGCCCTCGACGTTCTTGGTGCTGAAGGCAGGCTTGTACATCTCCGCAGCAAATTTCAGAGCCTCTTGGGCTGTCGGATTCAGAGGAGTGATCTCCTCTGTGGCGACAATCTTCTGAGCCATCCTGTTGGTATTTTCAATCTGCCTCTGTACGTGTCGGCGTTTCTCCTCCTCACTCTTGTACTCTCTTCTGGTGTACGTGAGGCGGTCCACGTTCAGGGTTGCCTGGCAACTCACAGAGCCCGCACAGTTTGTTGCAGTCACTTTGTAGACGCCAGAGTCCTCGAGCAGTGTCTCCCTGATGCACAGGACGTGGTGGTCAGCATCCTCTTGGATGACAACTATCTTTGGACCCAGCTGGAGAGAATGGCCATCCTTCTCCCATTTTAGGGAAGGAGTTGGGATTCCAGACACTCTGATATCAAAGCGGACGCTGTTCCCTTCCGCGCATTCAACATTGGTCAGCAGACGCTTGAATGTGGGCCTCATCGTTTCCTCTGTCACGGGGTGTGGTGTCACGGTGAGACGGGCCTTGCAGCTGTCTTCTCCGTACTTGTTGTGGGCCATGACAGAGTATTCAGCATCGTCGCTCATGTCTAGGTTGTGGATCATCAGCTGGTACAGACCCTTGTCACTCAGGAAAGTGTACTTTGTGTCATCGTCTCCGGGTTTGATTCTTTCGCCGTTCTTCAACCACGTAACGCGAGGATCCGGGTGCACGGTAATGGTGACGCCAAAGCGCACATCTTCGCCAATGTAGGCGGTGCGATTGTAGAGTGGTAGCGTGAACTCCGGAGGCTTGTACGGGATTTCGGTTTTGTCGACCCTCCTTCTCAGTTTCTTGATGGACCGACTGACGTAGTGCTCCCTGAGGCTTCTCACCGTCGCAACAAAGAGTTCACCATACGCGCTATCTTCACCGTCATCGCTCACTACCTTGCACCTGTAGACACCATCGTCACCCTCTTCAACGTCCTTCACATATATGCTGGCCAATCCCTTGTTGTACGCGATCTCGTACTTCGAGCTCGAGTGTAACTGGCGGCTACCAAAGTACCATGTCACCTGTGTACTTTGGTCAAAGCTGGCAATGCTACAAGTGAACCGAACATGGCCACCTTCCTCAGCAGAGGCGTGCATGACCGGGCCGGCACGTAGACCGTGGTACTCGGTACCGATCTTCACTTTGCCAACAGCCAAGCCTCTCTGGTTCCTGAAGGCGCCGCCGTAGGCAACGCGCGCTGCCGAGATGATCGTATCGGTCCTCTTTACCACAGAGTGGTAGTACCTTCTGTGTCTGAGTGTCCGAATGACCTTGCGGCTGACGTGCTCGATCTTCATCTTCAGCCAAGGGTGCTCCAATGCCTCTTGGGCAGTCATACGGAGCTTCCTGTCCTTGACAAGAAGTCTGTCCACAAAGTCCATAGCCTCCATGCTGATGTCCCTAAACGCGTCACTGTCAAAGACGTACTCACAAGCGGTGATGTTCTCAATGGTTTGTGTCACGGATTCTGCAGCAAACGGGTTGAGACCACTCAGCAGCACGTAGGCCAGCACACCCACGGACCACATGTCCGTGGCTGTTGTGACCAAGTCGTGGCGGTGGACCTCGGGGGCGCAATACTCTGGTGCCGAGAAAAGCATTCTAATGTTTTCGCCTGGTACCAGCAGCCGAGCCTGACCCACGTCGATGATCTTGACAAGATTGCTCTTCTTTGTGGTGTAGATAATGTTGTCCGGGCGGATATCTAAGTGGGCAAAGTTGTTGCTATGCAACAACCTGAGAGCGGAGCAGACCTGTCTGAGGTAGAGGACAATCTCCTGCTCCGTGAGCTCAAAACTGCTTGTTCCAAGGCGCTCAAAGATATCAACGCCGGAAATGAACTCCAAGATGAGGACAATCTCCTCCATACTTTCAAAGTATTCGTGCAGGTAGATGACGTTCTCATGCCTCGCGATATTCAAGGCCTCAATTTCCCGAAGAACCAGCTCACGGTCTGTCCCCTTGACCTTGATGAACTTGGCCATGAAGGTCTTCTTCGTTGCATTCTCCACACAACGGTAAACCAGTCCAAATTGACAACGAGCCAACTCCTCACAAATAGTGTACTTGGAGTACAGCTCCTTGAGCTTGAAGGAGTGAGCCTCCTCTTTGGTGATCTCTCTGGTCTCGTCCACTTCCTCGTCATAGTTCCTGATGACAGACTTGTCCTCCTTTGTGGTGATGGGTTCCGTCGGTGCGGAGGGAGGACTCAGGCCAAACTGGTTCTCTGCAATAACGCGGAACTGATATTTTGCCTTGCCAAAGATGTTGACGACGGTGAAGCTGCAGTCGGTCGTCTGTCCAACACGAATCCACCTATCCGCAGAGGTGGCGCATTTCTCCACAACATAACTGATGATGCCACTCCCACCATCACTGGCAGGGGGCTCCCAGGTCAGTGAAACGGAGTCTCGGGAAATGCCGCTGACCACCAGTCCTTTGGGAGCTTCAGGAATGTCATCGATGCTCACCTCAATGGTCTGTTTGTCCATTCCGAACCTGTTTTTGGCAGTGATGCTATAGTAGCCCGTGTCCATCTTCTGTACTCCCTTCTGGAAGACTAGCGATGTGAAAGAGCGAGTGGTGATGATCTGGTGACATGGAGAGTTGGAGAGGATCTCCTGGCCCTTCTGCCAGGTAATTGCTGGTTCGGGCTTTCCGGAGATGGGGATCTTGATGGTTATGCGCTCGCCCCGAACAGCGTGGACTGCTCCCATTCCTTGGAGCTCCTTTGGCAGGTGAATCTTGGCAGGAACTGGAATGGCAAAGACCGCATCGCAATGCTCAGTCTCAAAACAATCACCATTGAAAGGATCAGAGTGACTTGAATGTCTACCTTCGACTTCCAAGTTTGCTGTGGTGGAGACGGATCCTCCAGAGTTGGTCGCTCTGACTTGATAGACTGTGGCGTCGTTCTCATCAGCAGCAGCGATGACAAGCTGGTAGTAACCGCCCTTGAACTCCTGTGTTTTAATTTTGGTTCCGTCAGCCTGGATCTCCTTTCCACTTTTGTACCATTTCACCACAGGCTTGGGATGTCCCGTCACCTGCACACAGGTGGGAAAAGAATAGGAACTCATGATGACAACTGTCAGAAGTACAAGGTATGCATTGCTGTCAAACGATGTTTGGGCATAGAGATAAGAACCTTGGTAACAAAGGTGGCGTTCGCATGGTATTTGACAGTCATGTCTCGGATCTCCTCCCTGAAGCCAGGAGCACGCAGGGACTGGTCGGACTTGGGCACGATGGGCTCTGAGATTTCGCTCCAGTCACTCTCACCGCCCACATTCTCGCACTTGACACGGAACTCGTACTCGAAGCCCTCAATCAGGCCTGTGACCTCGAAGCTGGTCTCCACAATCTTCTTAGTGGTGACTGACATCCACTTGTTCTGCTTCTTCTCACGCTTCTCCAGATAGTAGGCGGACACTTTAGCGCCGCCGTCACTGATTGGCGGCTTCCAGCAGACGACACACGAGTCCTCGGAGGAGCTCATGATGAAGGGTTGCTGTGGTATGCCAGGTTTTTCTGAACAAATAAAGCACCACGAGATGGTCAAAGCTAAAATCAAATGAAGATAACTTCCTTGTTTGGGTGTGCGCGACTCACCGAATGGACTCTTGATGATGACCACCGAGGGGATCTCCAGAGGCTCGCTGACGCCGTACTGATTCTGAGCAGAAACTCTGAAGTAGTAACCGGCACTCTCCACAAGGTTGGGTATGCGGCACGTGGTTCCAGAGACAGAAGAGGACACGAGGTTCCACACTTCTCCCTCCTTGGCCATGCGTTTCTCCACAATGTAGTTGGTGATCATGGCGCCACCGTCGTCTTTGGGAGCCTTCCAGCTGATAATGACGGAGCTCTTCAGTAGAGCATCGACCACCACTGGGCCCTCGGGGATACATGGCTTATCTGGGAACATCAAAACAGGCGGTTTTAGAGTCGCGGCAATGAAATTGTATCTTCTAACCCTCTTCAGATCTTCACCTTACCTTGGATTTCAACCCGCAACACTGTGTCGGCAGTGCCATACTTGTTGCTCAGCTGCACTTTGTAACGGCCAGCGTTGGTCTTCCTCTGAACGTTCCTCACCACCAGGTGCGTGTAGCTCTCCGTGTTCTCAATAATCACTTTCTCGGACGTGTTCAGAGGCTTCTTGTCATAGAACCACATAATCTGGGGAATGGGACGGCCAATGTAGACCACGTGGAGGCGCAGACTGGTGCCGGCTCCGGCGTAATATTTCTCCTTCAGAGGGAAGCCGGGGTGTAGCTGAGGTGCAGCCTGTAGCCGCAGTTTGCCGCTGGTCTCGATCTCCCCGGCTTCGTTGATGGCCCTGCAGGTGTACAGACCCTCGTCTTCCTGCTCGTCGGTCATGATGATGAGGGAGTGGTTGCGGCCGTCCGAGCTCATCTTGTACTTGCGACTCTGAATCAGCTCTTTGCCATAGCGGTACCACTTGATCTCTGGCAGAGGTCTGCCGATGATGCCACAGGACAGCGTCCCAGATTCTCCGAGTTTGGTTGTGACATCGAGAATGTCTTCCTTCAAAGCCGGAGCCTCGCCGACTGCCGCACATGAGCAAAAGTCCATTTCAATTTGACAATGTAACCAGAACCCGAGCTGGTATTATGAGCAGTGAGATGAAGAACTCCATGACCGTCACTCACCGCTCAACTTGGTTTTGATGCCCATGGGTGTGCGCTTAGGCCTGCTGAGCCCGGCTTCGTTCTCGGCCAAGATTCTGAACTCGTACTCGGTGGCTTCCATTAGGCCGCCCATGGTAAACTGACGGTCCTTGGAACGCTCTTTGTTGCACTTTTTCCAGGCACTTTCGCCGGCCTGCCTGAACTCTATCCAATACCCCAAGATCTCCTTCCCCCCGTCAAAGTCGGGCCGCGACCAATGGATGGTTATGCAGTCTTTGGTTATAGAGATGACGTCGATCTCTCCAGGTTGGCTCGGTTTATCTGTCGAGAAGATAATCAATGAGCAGGTCAACAACAACAAAGGTTTACTTGATTAGGTCCCCGCCGCCGATTGCACCATCAGGTGACATTTACACACCGAATGGATCTTTGCAGACCACCGACTCAGATGCAGGGCCCGGCTCACTATGGCCGACGTCATTCTGAGCCACAATTCTGAACATGTACTCTGCATCGGGGATGAGGCCGGTGATGTTGTACATGGTGGTCGTGATGTGAGTCTTATTGTGGCGGACCCACTTCTCTGTGGAAACCTCCCTCCTCTCAACAAAGTATCCTGTGACACGGGAGCCACCATCGTCCCGGGGCCGGGCCCATGACAGAGACACTGAAGACTTGGCCACATCCATGATCTCTGGAGGATTGCTGGGAGGTTCTGGTGGGCCTGTTGATAAATCATCGGGAAACAAAGGCTCAGAAGAGTTGGGATATTATCGAATTATGTCCAACAGCAGTGCCTTAATTGACGGTCTTAATTTGTTCTGTGACCCCTCAGATCATTTCACCCAGCCCGATGGACTGAATTGCTCTTGATCCGTTATTCTAGCTCCACCAAAAACACCACGTTTCTGGTCCGCGTTTTCAATGAAAATGGTCCCCATTCGCCACTTCACCAATGACGAGTTGAAACAGGGAGTGCCAAAGTGAATTGTTTCCCATTTTCGCCACGCTGGCGAAGGACCACTTTTCCGTCAATTCTCGGCTGCAATTTGAGTTGTTTTGAAGGAACAGTACATTGGCGAAGGACCACTTTTCCGTCAAATTTGCCCTGGGTCGAAAACCCACGTCAAAAGCCCTGGGTTTGAGAGCACAAACGTTCATATGCAAATAATGCAAATAATCCCACAATTATCATCACGGCGAGTGACGCATATGATTGTGATGTGAGGTCATCATGGACGAGTGGAAGAGGGTTCCAGGGACAATCTGTGAAGCTCTGATGAACTCTGTGTCCAAGAGAGTTAAGGTAGTGCTGGAAAACAATGGTTGCCACACAAAACATTGGCACTTTACGAATTTTCACTTCAGAGTGTATTCACTTCAGGGTGTGCCCTTGTTACCAGAGGTTTAACTATTCACGGCTGCAATTTGAGTTGTTTTGAAGGAACAGTACACTGACATAGTCGGGGCACCTTTAAGTCACGGTACATTGTCGCTACTCACAGAGCGGTGTCTTTGCGGTGACAGGCTCCTCGGACTTCAAGGACCGGCTGACACCAAACTGGTTCTCAGCAGAGACCCTGAAGTGGTACTGCATATTCTCTTTTAGGCCTTTGACCACCAGGGAGTTCTCTTTGACCCGGGCGTCCACTGTGTACCAAGCAGCCTTGGGGACTTCTCGCCTCTCCACGATATATCCAAGGAGGTCAGAGCCTCCGTCGTCAGACGGGGGTCTCCAGCTGACTCGAACTGATCTGGCCTGAATATCGTCAAACTCCAGAGGGCCCTCTGGGACGTCGGGGCGCCCAATGACCTTCACCTGGAGGTATACAGACATCCACACGTGAGATAAAAAAATAAATAACTTCACCGGGTGTAGGTCGCAGGATTTGACCTTACCTTGATGTACACAGCTTTCCTGCCACATTTGTTCTCCAACAGCAGGTCGTAAGTACCCGTGTCGTCTTTGTGAGCCTCCTTGATGACGAGCTCCGTCAGATCATCATTGATGGCGATCATGGCCCGGTGAGAGATGTCGCGACCATCCTTGGTCCACTTGCATGTAGGGATGGGTTTACCGGTAAACGGCACAGAAAGGCAGATGACTCCTCCTTGCCGCACGACGTAGCCTTCCTCATATCTACTATCCAGTTCGAATTCAGGATGATCTAAGGCAGACACAGTAGAGATTTTGGTTACCTATGATACTGCAAATCATGTGACTCGACTGAACAAACACTGAATCTTACTCAGCATCTCCTGGACTTTGACGACCCCAGGAATCTCTGCGGGCTCTCCAGTGCCACCAGCATTGCAGGCGGTGACTCTGAACTTGTACTCAGCTCCCTGGGGCATGTGCGTGAGGGTATACTCAGACATTTTGGTGGGTGTGGTGTTGCACAAGGTCCACTCCACCTGGTCCACCTTCTGCATCTCAACAAAGTAACCAGTGACCACAGAGCCACCTTCCTCCACAGGTGGCATCCAGGCTAGAGACACGGAGGTTCTGGTGGTGTCTGTGACTTTGGGATGAACCGGAGGACCTGGTGGCGCTATTTCAGAACAGTACACCTAGGGTC
Organism: Hippocampus comes; assembly: GCF_001891065.2. Taxonomy (NCBI): domain Eukaryota; kingdom Metazoa; phylum Chordata; class Actinopteri; order Syngnathiformes; family Syngnathidae; genus Hippocampus; species Hippocampus comes. Next base: position 47,474 of record NW_017804802.1, read on the forward strand.
AGATTGACTGATTCACAAGTACTCTTTGGGTAAACTTCAATAAACATATCATGTACCTATGGGGTCTATGGCAACAGTGATGGCAGAGGTCTCGCTGGGTTTGCCAGTTCCTCTGGAGTTAATGGCAGTGATGCGGTATTCGTACTCCAGGCCTTCGATCAGACCAGAAGAGCGGTACCTGGTCATGGTCACTGGGTTCTTGTTGATCCTCAGCCATCTGTCAGAACGAGGCTCCTTGCGCTCAATAATATAACCGGCAATGGTGGAGCCACCGTTGTCCTCCGGCGGATGCCATGTCAGGGTCATGCCCTCGTGAGTGACGTCAAGCACCTCCGGTTTGCTCGGAGGTCCGGGGATGGCTGTGCAAGTTAACGACGGAGAGATTAGGAGGAAAACCGTAGCAAACATCGCTGCAGTGCCTACAAACTTGTTGCGGTCAATTTGAAATGTGGACTCACTCTCAGCACTCTTGCATTCCACCACTTCCGACTGCAGGAAACAACCGACGCCGAAGCGGTTCATGGCAGCGACACGGAACACATACTCTGTTCCCTCAGAGAGTCTGGTGAACTTGAAGCACGGTCGGGTCACCGATTCGGAGACGGTGATCCAACCGGGGCGGTGAGCATCGCGCTGTTCTACCACATATCCGCTGATGTTAGCGCCGCCATCCTTCTCTGGAGGTTCCCAGCTAACCGTCACCGATAGGCCATCAACCTCCACGATCTTCATAGGGCCGATTGGCACGCCGGGTTTGTCTGAAAAAGCACATGAAGAGCAGGGTCCAGATCTCACACAGCAAGTATCTGAAAATCGGTATGGTGTCCATTTGGAGAGCCGGCACCCTTACCGAGGATTACGGCTTTAATAACTTCGGTTGCCACACCGATGGCGTTCTTGACCTCCAGCATGTAGTCTCCGGTGTCATTGATGGTGGTCTCGCGGATGACGAGATGGACGTGTTTGCCGTTGCTTTCGATTTTGATGCGCTCCAGGCTGTCCTTCAGCTGGATGCCATTAAAGAACCAGGAGCAGACAGGCTGCGGTTTGGCCGTAATTGGCAAGTTGAGATCGATGGGTTTACCACGGGGTACATAGATAATCTTCTGAGGAACGCTGGTAATGTCGATCTTTGGCATCACTGGAGGCGAGCACAGAGGTAGCACGGACAGGTCAGGTGAAATGATAAAAGCGTTTTACACTCGCTAAGACATGCGTCTCTTGGCAGTCATGCTCTTACCTTTGATTTCCTGGATGGTGACGGGGGTGACAATATCCATGGCCTCACCGGTTCCTCTGCTGTTAAAGGCTCGGATTCTGAAAAAGTACTGGTCGTTCTCTGTCAGAGACTGGACAGTGTATTGAGAAGTGGAGGCTTTGAGGGTGGCAACTGTGGTCCATCTGTCTGTAGACACCCTGCAGGCTTCGATAATATAGCCCATCAGCCTGCTGCCGCCTTCATGCATCGGTTTCTCCCAGCGCAGGGTGACAGAAGACTTTGTGATGTCACTGATCTGGAGGCTCAGAGGCACTGATGGCACTTCGCATACCAGCACAGCCTCAGCTGTCTCGCAGGGCTCACCAACGCCATAGATGTTCTCCGGTAGTACTCTGAAGAAGTAGTGCGCACCCTCCTCCAGGCCAGTGACCCTGTACAGGGTCTTTCTACACTCTGTGGTGACAGTCTTGTAAGATTTCATGCTGGCTTCCCGTTTCTCGATGATATAGTTGCTGACGTGAGCGCCGCCGTCAATACTGGGGACGTCCCAGGTGATGACAACTGACTCCTTGGTATAGTCCTTCACTTTCACAGAAGCTGGAGGACCAGGAGTGTCTGTGGGAGACGAGCAGCAAACGTTGAATTAGACTCCAGGTTTAAAGCTGCTCCCACACAATGTTTGGACGTTCTCCTACCATAGACTTTGACCAGGACGGTTGCAGACTTTTTGCCTGACGGATTCTCCGCCTCCACTACGTATTTTCCAGAGTCGTATCGGTCAACCTTCTCCACTATCAACATGGTGTAGCTATCAGTGGTCTCGATGAAGCCGCGGCTCTGCAGCTCCACGCCCGTCTTCCTCCAGGACACAACTGGCGTCGGGCGTCCGCCAACAGTCACAAAAAGTCGTAGTGTTCCTCCAGCACGAAGACAAACAGTCTTCTTCAGGTCCTCGTCCAATTCCAGGTCGGGCATTTCTGGGAGCAGGCAATGCCATTAGAATCAGGAGGTCGCATCATACAATACAAGACAATACATATTGATTTATATTGCGCTTTCACAACAGCGGCAGCTGTAACAAAGCGCTTAACAAATTATGAATAACATCCTCCAGGCAAGACTTACCAATTCTCTCAAGGGGCTCGATCTCAGCGCTGGGTTCACTGAACTCTCCGGTGCCGTTGCTGTTGACAGCCGCCACCCTGAACCTGTATTTCTTATTGGCGACCAGACCGCCGGCTAGATACTCGCTGGTCTTGAGAGCCTTGGCTGTGGCGCGGTACCACTGCTCAGAACCCTCCTCCAGGATTTCCACCACGTAGCCAGTGACATCTGAGCCGCCGTCGTACATGGGTCTGGTCCAAGTCATGCTGATGCTGTGCTTGGTTGTGTCTGTGATGCGAGGCGCTGATGGGGGAGCTGGGGTGTCTACGAGGGGATGCAAGCAAAAGTTTGAATGTCCCAAAGTGCCGGTACCCCAACGTTGCCACGGGCTGCATCGGCCCTTTATAGCTGCTCGCGGCTCAAGTCTTAATATGTTCCTAAAAATAAATCAAAGGTGAATCATTTCAAATTGATCTTTAATCCTTCATTTTTTCCCCTGGCTGTGTCACTTGGAAGAAGAGCCCTAGAGTAGCTCAACAAACAAACGGAGATTCTCACAGGTGGGATCTCTGAGGAGGATGTACGGTGAGGCGTCGCTGGGCTGGCTGTCCCCTGCCGCATTGACGGCCGTCACTCTGAACTGGTATTCGCTTCCCTCCAGCAGCCCTGTGATCTTGAGGCGGGTGTCATAGATGGTGTACGCCTTATTGACTCGTGTCCACCTGATTTGCGAGAGAGCATATCATGAACACAGAGAACATAGACGGGGAGAATGAACCTGCAAAATCTGGGATTTAAAAAAAAAAAAAAGGGGGAAAAAATGAATGCCCTTGCTTGCAAGAAATAAAAAACTGCTCAGTAAAAGAAAACTGCCAAATATCTTCAATGTGTCAATGTTGCCGTATTTGCCAAAAGATGGGCATACTTTTGCCTTGATTGGCGATATCTAAGCCTGGTTAGTTGCAGATGAGAGAATTGCTCAAACCTGGTGCTATTCTTCTCCCGTTTGTCAACGAGGTAAGTTTTGATCTCGCTGCCTCCGTCACTTTCCGGCTTCAGCCACTCGATAATGACGTGTTCCTTGCCCACGGCTGTGGCCTCCGGTGTGCCCGGTGATGATGGCAACGCTGGAGTAGAAACAAACGGGTTCAGAGTCACAGACCCAAAAATGCAAGTAGACCTTTTATGAGAGTGACTTTTTAACCGAGGTGGGGGCTCTGGTCACTTGACTTGGCATGAGGCAGACTTCAGTCTGCAAATGTAGCACTCATGAGACTCCACTCGCCATAGTACCGTAAAACTTTCGTGAAACAAGACTTGAGCTTTAATTTTGACATTCATACAGTATGGGTCTTACTCCCAGCCTTCTATCCTGTCGAAAGGAAATCAAGACCTGGATGGCACTGAATTTCTTGAATTCCAATGAAAAGAAGTCAGACATGATGGTGTTTGGCACCAGTGGCCCTTGTCCATCCCATCCTGCGGACTTGGGCCCCCTGGCTCCTTAAGACGACATTCTCGAACTTGGGTCTTAAATTGGACAGTGATTTGCAATTGCTGTTAAATCCCGCTTCTTTCATCTGAGGTAGCTGGCCCAATTCAAGCTTCTCTGAGCTCTCTGCCTCAGGTCTGCGTAGCAGACACGATGAGAGAAATTAACAACTAAGTGGAGGCTCAGAGGGGATGGAGCCTTTTGTATTACCGGCCCCTCTCTTTGGGATCACCTCCCACTGAACGTTAGGGAAGCCACCCATCTTTAAAACGCGTCTTAAAACTCATTTGTATTATTTGGCTCTTGACTCAGCATGAAACTTGAGCCTCTTTGTTTTAGGACTCAAGAACTAAACCTATTTCTGCTGTGCTAAAAGCACCATAGCTGCCTGTGTGTAGGCAAATAAATAAGACAGACAGACAGACAGACAGACAGATAGACAGATAGATAGATAGATAGACAGACAGATAGATAGATAGATAGATAGCTATAAATCTTACTGTAAGCATTCCTGGCTATGACCGGCTCTGATTCCAGTGGAACACCAGGTCCATACTTGTTGACTCCCCGCACTCGGAAGATGTACTCGTTGCCCTTGATCAGCCGGGTACTGACACAGGACAAGCTCTTGCACTCTGTCTCCATGATGACCCAGTTGAGGCGACTGGTCTCACGGCGCTCCACGATGTAATGGCTGACAATGTCGCCGCCATCTTCCAGGGGGATTTTCCAGGACACGGTGCACTTCTCCTCTGTCACTCTGCTGATCACGATCTTATCAGCTGGAGGCCCAGGAGTGTCTGTGAGACACCAAAAGATAGAATCGTGACTTTGATATAAGGGCTTGCGTAACCACTTCGCCGCCAATTCGTAAGCGATTGCTTTCCCTTTTTCTGGGTTTTCACAGGATACACTCAAGTCCAAATTTGGAATTGCACGCCTACAAAAAGAAACACAAAAAGAACCCCAGTTATGATTAAGATTTAATCAACTGACCCAGGACTTTAACGGTGACGGCAGCCGTCTTGACTCCATTGACATTCTTGACAGTCAGGATGTATCTGCCGGTGTCAAATCTGTCGCAGTTCTTGATGACAGCCATTGCTCTCGTGCTTGTGTAGGTCAGCGAGTACTTTTCGCTAATCTCCAGGACCTTGTCGCCCTTGGACCAGTAAACGGTGGGTTCTGGTTTACCACCCACCGCACCGTCCAGGACAAGGTCAGAGCCGGCGGTGACAATGATGGTCTCGCCAATCAACTTGCTGTCCAACTCCGCTCGAGGAGGAGCTGAAGATCGAGAAAAAGAATTTCACAATTTTACATTAAAAGCTGCTCCGAAGTCGGGATCCACTGTAACTGAAATAGCCGATGAAAACGACAAAAACATTTTAAGGCTTACAGTATTCGTCCTTGCAAGTCACGGGTCCGGTGGATGCAGAGGGCGCACTGTGGACGCCGGCAGCGTTCTTGGCAATGACGTGATATTCGAAGGTTTCTCCCTCTCCCAGGTTGGTGACGGTGAAGTAGTTCTCCGTGATGGTGGTGTAGTTGCACTTAAGCCAGCGGTTGTCGTCCCACTCATCAGTACTATAGACTTTCCTCTCCACCACGTATCCGACTATGTTGCTGCCGCCGTCATTGACGGGCACGGTCCAACACAATGACACGGAGGAGCGAGTGATGTCTGTCACCTGAGGGTGACCGGGTGGATCTGAGGAGAGGAGCAGGAGGAGATGTTTTCATCAAAGCATTAGTGGCTGTGTCCAGAAATAGGGGTCGGTTTACATCAGGCTTGCATGTGCAAAACCAATCTTCCACTCACCAACGGGGTTGTGTGCCACCACTGGTCTGGAGGCCTCACTGGCCTTGCTAATTCCAGCGAGGTTCATGGCATAGACTCTAAACTGGTACTCCAGACCCTCGATCAGGCTGGACACCTTGTAGTGACAATCCAGACAGGGCAGCTTGTTCTCCCTCACCCACAGAATTGTATTCCGCTCTTTCTTCTCAATCCAGTAACCAGTCACCATGCTACCACCGTCAGCATAGGGCACATCCCATTTGATGCTGATGGCATTGGCAGACACGGTCACAACATCCGGACGAGATGGAGGACTTGGAGGAACTGCAGAAGTTAATCAGAGGGAATCATAAGTTTACCAAAAATACAGAGAGTTTCAGGCAATACATACATCCATGTCCAAAACATACCGAAAGGATGTTCAATGACCACAGCAGCAGACTCGATGGACTTGCTGACTCCAAACTTGTTCTCGGCGCACACTCTGAATGTGTACTCCATGTACTTGGTCAGATGAGTGACCTTGATGGTAGTTCTCTTCACGCTGGAGTTGACCACTTGCCAGGAGGCCGAGCCCGACTCACGCTTCTCAACAATGTAGTTGCTGATTTCTGTGCCGCCATCGTCAGAGGGCTCAGACCAGGACAGTGAGCAGGACTCAGAGGACACATCTGAAACCACCACAGGGCCTGTGGGAGGGCTGGGTCTTCCAACCACCATCACAGTCACAGTAAAGGTTTTGGCTCCAGCAGCATTCTCCAGAGTCAGGTAGTATTTGCCGCTGTCACTTCTCTTGCTGTCTTTCACCACCAGAGTGGTTCTCTCTTTGGTGTTCTTGATGGAAACTCTGTCTGTCTCCTTCAATTTCATCTCTTCCAGCCTCCACGTGACTTTTGGTGCCGGCCTGCCGCTAATGGGAATGTCAATGCTGAAGGCATCGGAGGTCTTGCAGCTGATGAGTTGGTTGGTGATGCTGCTGAGATCGGCGGTGGGTTCAGTGCGAGGCTCTTTGATGAGCACGGAGGTTAAGGTTGTCTGAGGCTCACTGATGCCAGCGTCGTTCTTGGCCTTGACTCTGAATTCGTACTGCGTGTTATCAATCAGACCCTCTACCAGCATCTTAAGGGACTTGGTCTCCCCAGCGACAGACCAGAGCTGTTTGTCCTCGGCTCTGAACTCCACTATGTACCCTCTGATGTGGCTACCACCGTCATGCTCAGGCTTGAGCCACACCAGCGAAGCTGTGGAACTGCTGGTGTCCACAACGTCTACTCTCTTGGGCGGAGCAGGTTCTTCAGTCGCCATGATGGGGTCGGTCATCTCGTGAGGCTCCCCCTGGCCATACTGGTTAACGGCAATCACTCTGAAGAGGTACGATACACCCATATCCAGACCCGTTACCCTGATCATCTGGCGGGAGCACTTGGTGCTGACCTCTTGCCACGTGAGGCGGCTGGCCTCGCGCTTGTCCACAATATAGTGTTGGATCCGCGAGCCGCCATCATTGCTCGGGGCGTCCCACATCATGGTTAAGGCTCCACGTGTGACATCCTTGAAGGTGAAGGCGCCCGGAGGTCCGGGCGTGTCCAGCACTTTCACGGTAAATGTAATGGACTTGCGCCCGCTGTTGTTTTCCAGGGAGAGCGTGTACTTGCCGGCCTCGTAGCGCGTGCAGCCCTCAATAGTCAGTGTCGAGTGAGAATCCGTGCTGCTAATATCGGCCATCACCGGCAGTTCGCCATCCACTCGGGACCAGGTGGGCAGAGGAGTTGGTTTGCCCCGGAAAGCCACGTGAAGGGAGACGGTGCCGCCATTTTTCACTGTATGTGTCTGCTTGAAGTTGGCATCGATGTCAAACTCAGGCGACGTTAGCCTATCTAGAGCCTGCACGGCATTGGGCATCACTGACGATTCCCCTTCCCCAGACCCATTCACAGCGCTGACCCTAAACTTGTAAAGTTCCCCGGCAACCAGGCCCTTGGCGGTGTAGCGGTTGTGAATGCAAATCTGGCTGTTTACTCTATGCCACTCTTCGAGGCTGGCCTTGCACATGTCAACATTGTAGCCAATGATCGGTAGGCCACCGTCAAAGACTGGTTTGGTCCATTCCAGGGTGACAGAGGATTTGGTGGAGTCAATAACCTGATGGACACACAAAGGACAGTTAGTGGACCAGTTATGCTTTCATCATGCTGACATCTGAGGTCTCTTTGCTGTCTCGATGCTAACTCACCTTGATTACCGTCGGGGCACTGGGAGAACTGGTCGGCTCTCTGCATTTGAAGAGCCTGGATGTACCACTGGCCGGCCCAACACCGGCCCCGTTCTCAGCCATGACGCGGAACTCATATTCATTGCCTTCGGTAAGGTGGGTGACTCTGTGTCTGAGCTCTGTGATCGGCCTTTTTGCAGAGACCTTCACCCAGCGCAGACTCTTCTTCTCACGTCTCTCCAAGATATAGTGCTTGATCTCGTTACCGCCGTCTGACCTCGGCCTGGTCCAGCACAAGGTGATGCTGTTGCCGGTCAGATGCGTAGAATCAGGCGTACCAGGTGCCTCAGGCACAGCTGTGCACAGGAACAGACGTGAACATTAAGCTGAGACGAGGAACCAACAGGACAACACAAAAACTCTTTCAGGCAGACTTACTGTATTGCATCTGCGCAACGAAGGGCACAGAGTCCAGTGGTTTGCCAACACCAAACTTGTTGACAGCAGATATTCTAAACTGGTACTCGTTGCCTTTGATGAGGTTGGTGGCGCTGAAAGAGCAGGCTTCACACTTGGAGTTGACCAAGGCCCAGGAAAGCCGAGACGTCTCCCTCTTCTCGACAACATAGTGGGTGATGGCGGCACAACCGTCATTTTCCGGAGGATTCCACCAGACTGAGCACTTTTCGCCCGTGATGCCGGTGAAACGGATAGGACCCTCAACTGGTCCAGGAGTATCTGAAAAGACATAAAATAGGTAAATCATTCAAAAATGGACAAATCAGATGGTGCAGTCGTCCTCGGGAACATCGTCCTCAGAATACAGCTACCTTGCACTCTGACGGTGACGTCGGCTTTCTTGGCACCAGAGCTGTTCTTGGCCTCCACAGTGTAGACGCCACGGTGTTTCCTGTCTGCTTCGCGAACAAACAGGCTGCTGGTACCGATACCAGCTGTAATCTCGATATCCATCATGGTCCTCTTGTCAATCTCCTTTCCATCCTTGTACCACACAACTTGTGGTACTGGACGACCGGTGATGTTGCAGCTAAGGTGGACATTTTCTCCAGCTCTCAGCGTCAGCCTCTGATCTGGGCACCAATCGATCTCAGGAGAGACTACAAATTGCAAAGAGGGCGAGTTAGGATTTGCAAACTGAAAATCATCTTTCCATTTTTTTTCCAAATGTTAGAATGCATACTGCTCTCATCCTTGGTCATGATGTATCCAGATGAGTTGGACGGGGGGCTGACAGTGCCCACGGCATTCCGTGCAATCACCCGAAATTCGAACCTGTCTCCGGCGGACAGACCGGTCACAGTAAATTGGGTCTCACTGATGTCAGTGAAGTTGCAGCGCAGCCATTTTCCTCTGCCTTGGCGCCTCTCCACGCTGTAGGCCACAATCTTGCTCCCGCCATCTCGCTTGGGGACGTCCCATTTCAAAGTGACAGAGTCGCGAGTCACGTCGATGCATACTGGGGTGCCAGGTGGATCTGAAGAAGATTTCCCAAAACGTCAGGTCAAGCACCGCTTCAACGAATAAATAATTATGAACATGCTGGTCACAGTTACTCACCAACGGGGGAGATAGCGAGTGCGTGTTTGCTTTGTTCGCTAACAGGGCTGAATCCGGCATTGTTCTCTGCATAGACTCTGAAAGAGTACTCTAGACCCTCCAAAAGACTGATAACCCTGTACTCTTTGTTGGAGATGATGGTGGAGTTCACCTTCTGCCACAGGAGACTATTCCTGTCTTTTTTCTCAACGTGGTAGCCGAGAATGGGGGATCCCCCATCAAACCCTGGAGCTTCCCACCGAATGGTCGTGCCATCGCTGGTCACATTGTAGGCTACTGGCTTTCCAGGAGCACCGGGGGGTTTGTATTGATGCTGAGCAAGGACCTCTGTGGAGATGAGTGGTTCACTGACCCCGTATTTATTCTCTGCACGTACTCTGAACTGGTACACGGTTCCCTTCACCAGGTTTGGAACCTTAAAGGACGTTCTAACCACGCTTGAGCAGACCATCTTCCAGTTGGCCTGGGAAGTCTCGCGCTTCTCCACGCTGTAGCAGGTAATCTCACCGCCTCCGTCCTCTTTGGGCTCATTCCAAGAGATGATAACATTCTGGGCCTTGATCTCGTCAAAGTGGATGGGGCCAACGGGCACAGAGGGGGGCCCAAGAACGGTTACCTCAATGTCAAAGTAGTTCTTTACCGTTCTGTTGTCCAGAACCAAGGTATACTGGCCTGCATGCTCCTTCTGGGCACCTCTAACTGTAACGGCGGTCTTGTTGTCAGTGGTCCTGAAGCGAACCTTCTCACTTTCCTTAAGAGGCAAATTGTCTTTCAGCCAACTGATGGCAGGCCTGGGTTTTCCCTTGAAGGGCAGCTCGATGTGGATGTTCTGACCGACACGAACAGCCAGCTCTCCGTTAGGGTAGTCACCGAGGCACGCCTCGGGTGGAATGATGAAATCCATGACTGTGATTGGGCCAATCTGTGAGAAGTCACTGGTGCCCTTCTCATTCTTCGCATAGACCCTGAAGTTCATCTCAGAATCCTCTTGCAGCCCCGTCACCTCACATGTGCAGCGCTTACAAGTTGTAGCAAAAGTCCAGCTGACATTATTCTCATTTCTCTTCTCGATGACGTACTCAGAGATGTGGCTGCCTCCGTCATGGTCGGGTCTGGTCCACTGCAGTGTGACGGAGGATCTTGTGGAGTCAAGCATGACCAGGTCTTTAACCGCACCTGGGGTCTCAGTGGCTCTGACGGGCTCCGAGGTCTCGCAGGCGTCACCCACACCAAACTCATTTTCAGCCGACACGCGGAAGAAATAAGCAATGTCCTCCTCCAGGCCCGACACTTTGTAGCTCGTACTGACACACTCGTCCGTGACCATCTGGTACGCTTTCATGGTGGAGCCTTTCTTCTCAACAATGTATTTAGTGATTGGTGAACCACCATCAATGAGAGGAGCCTCCCAACTCAGAGTCAATTTTCCTCTGGTCACATTCTTAACCATCAATTTTTGGCAAGTGGACGGACTGTCAAGCACCTTCAGGGAAACTGTTATGATCTTGGGCTCTCCTACGCCATTCTCAATTTCCAGCAGGTACTTGCCGCAGTCATCGCGAGTGACCTTGGGAATTAGAAGGGTGGTGGCGCGCTCTGTGCTGGTGATGGTGTAGCGTGTGTCGGCGGCAATGTTGCGTTCGCCACGCCGCCAGGTGACGCCAGGGGTGGGGCGTCCTTTCAGAGGAATAAACACCTCCACATCACGCCCTGCCCGGACGGTATATTGGGTGCTCATGGGAACGTCCAAGTCCACGTCAGCCTCCTCTGTTGGGAGAAAAGTTCCACACAAAGATTTGAGAACTAGCCAACTTCATACTCTGATAGTTTTGTCTTGGTCAAGATACAAACCCAAGATGTCCTTGGCTTGCACAGGCTGGTACATCTTGATATCCTCTCCTTTGCCCTTGCAATTGACAGCGGAAACTCTGAAGAAGTAGTAGGTTGCTGGTTTGAGGTGAGAAACCACATACTCGCAGGTCTTAACTTGCGGGTTGACCGTCGCCCACTCCCGCTCCTCTGCATTCATTTGCTCCAAGAAATAATGTGTGATCTCGCTGCCACCGTCGTACACAGGCTTCTCCCATCCAAGAGTGATGGAGGTCTTTGTGGAGTCCACCACACGCAATTTGGACGGCTCCCCAGGAAGATCTAAAGGTAAACAAAGCATCCATCAGCTACGGTAGCGGAAAGGCATTCGTTGAACATGTCATAGTGGGTGCAAATCTATACCGATAGGATCATGGGCCTTGTATAATTCAGAGGCCTCTGAGTAGTTCCCTGCTCCGGCCTTGTTGACAGCGCATACTCGGTACTGGTATTCGTTGTTCTCCACAAGGCCGGTGACCTTCTGCCTGGTGTCTCTGATTGTGCCTTTCACCACCTGCACGATGAAGCACAACCGGCCATTATTATCATTAGCTGTACAGCTGCCGCCAGTAATGAGAAGCGTCTTCTCAAAGTTTTCCATAAACCAACCTTGAACCACTGGAGACTCTTCTTTTCCCTTTTCTCCAGGTAATAACCGTCAATGTCGCTGCCTCCATCAAGAGCTGGTCTCTCCCAAATCACTGTCATGGTTGATCTGGTGATCATGGAGACTTGAGGCTTGGATGGCTCACTGGGAGGAACTGTCGAAATGAACACATCGGTTGTTATCCACGACAGGGGTGGCAATTCATGCATCCTTTTTGTTTCAGTTTTCCTACCAAAAGCATTTTTGGCGATGACGGGCATAGACTCCAGAGGGTCACCGATGCCATATTTGTTGACCCCGCGGACTCTGAAGATGTATTCGTTGCCCTGGATGAGTCTGGGCACGTTAACGATGCAGTCGACAAGTTTCTCCGAGATGATGGACCACATGACTCTGCTGGTCTCCCTCTTTTCCACAATGTAGTGCGTCACCATGGCACCGGCCTCGTCAGCAGGAGGAGACCACATGATGGTGATGTTGTCGGCGGTCACCTTCTTAAACTGGATCTCTCCAGCAGGGGGCCCTGGCCTGTCTGTGAATGGGAAGCAAGGGGTGCATTCATATTGCGACCTAAAATATTTATCTTTTGAACCACCCCACCCCACCCCCGACAAAAATGAATAAATAAATAAAAGATTGATTTGACAATTGATTTGAAGTACCTTGGATGAGCAATCTGACAACCGCACAGGCTGAACCCAGGGAGTTCTTCACCTTGACTTCATAGGTACCAGAGTTCAGGCGGGAGGTGTCCCTCAGGAACAGACTTGTGGATTCAAAGGTGTGTTTAAAGGAGAGTTGGGCACCGGCTTTGAGTTCTCTTCCATCCTTTAGCCACTCAATGGTAGGTGAAGGCTTCGCAGTGACGTTAAACTTGAGTTCGACATCCGAGCCTGCCCTATGCTTCACCTCGTTCAAGTACTCTGCCGGTATTTCAATTTCTGGAGCACCTGAAAGAGAGATATAAATCTTATGAAAATGCGTGCCAGGCAGTTTAACCTTTTTAACATGGTTTTACGTACCAAAGTTGTCAACGCATGTGGCGGGTCCAGCTGTCATGGAAGGATTGCTCACTGAGCCCACCGCGTTCTTGGCCATTACTCTGAACTCATAGGTCTGATCCTGAGTCAGACCAGTCACGGTGTAGCGTGTGTCTTTGATGTTGGTTAGGTTTGCCTTGGACCACCTGCCAACGACTCCTTCTCTCTTCTCCACCATGTACCCCGTGATCTGGGATCCCCCGTCAAAGTTAGGCACCTGCCAGACCAGGCTGATGGAGTTCTTGGTGATATCACTAATGCGCAAATTGGTGGGCGGTTCTGTCGGAAGACAGTCGGAGCTCATAAGACAACAGCGACTCCGTAAACAGTCACAAAGAGCCAGTTTCAGGCACTGCAACTTACCACAGGCGTCAATTGCCAGCACTGGATCAGAAACTCTGCTGAATTCACTGATTCCAGCAGCGTTCTCGGCTGCCACCTTGAACTCATAAATGAGTCCGGCGTGAATGCTTGTGACCTTAAAGTGAGTGGCCCGGATGACCATTCTGTTGACTTTTTGCCACAGGATGCTGTTCTTGTCTTTCATCTGGAGATGGTAGCCAAAAACGTGACTGCCTCCGTCTGACTTGGGCTCCTTCCAGGCTACAGTGATGGTCTCCCTGGTCACAGCAGTGACCTCTGGAATGGAGGGTGCTTCAGGCAAGGCTGTGGGATGACAAAGAGTTATGAGGGTGGTGTCATTCTCAGGTCAAAATGAAACAATGGTTACTTACTGTAAGGGAGGCTAATTGCAACAGGTGGTGAGTCAAGGTGCTCGCTGATTCCATATCTGTTCTCAGCCCTAATCCTGAACTGGTACTCCAGGCCTGTTGTAAGCTTCTGGATCTTGATGGTGCAGCGAGCCACAGCAGAGGAGACGTCCGTCCAGCTGGCCGTGGTCGTCTCCCTCTTTTGGATGATGTAGTTTGTGATGGGGCTGCCACCCTCATAGGCGGGCGGGAGCCACTTCAGACTCACGCTGTCCTCCGTGATGTCAAACAGCTCTACAGGTCCCAGCGGAACACTGGGCCTGTCCAGAACCACAATGTTGACAAAAGACTTGGTGGTGCCACTTGAGTTGGAAGCCAGGATATCGTAACGTCCAGAGTCTCCTGCGATGCTTTCGCGCAGCGTGATCTTTATGCTGTCGGGAGTGACTTCGGAGTTGAACCTCATGGTTGACTTAAGTATCACGTCGTCCTTGGAGAGAGTCACCTTGGGCAGTGGCCTGCCTATTAGCGGAATCTCACATTTGAGAGTGGAGCCAGCTCTGACATAGACTGTGTTGTGGGGGAAGTCCTTCATCACCACCTCAGGAGATTCTTCAGAAAATGACAAAAGAAATTTGAAACACTAAAGGTCATGTCTGAGAAAACCGAGGAATCGCTCGGAAATTGTGAAATACATGTGAGTATGTTTTAGCACAACAAAAAAATGTCACTGTCACATACCTTGTTGGTCTTTGACCAAAACCGGGGTGATCATTTCTTTGACATCACTGAATCCAGCTTGATTCTCAGCTCGGACTCTGAAGAAGTACTCTGTGTTCTCCCTCAGGCCAGACACTGTGTATTGCAAGTACTTGGTTACGCCACACTTGACCCACTTCTCCTGGCCTTTCTCCAACGCCTCCACCAGATATCCCGTAATTCTGCTGCCTCCGCTTTGCTCTGGTTTGACCCAAGCCAGGGTTACACTCTCCTTGGTCACATCAGTCACTGCAAGCTTAGCTGGTGGGCTTGGTTTTTCTGGAAAAGGGAAGCAATGTGTTATCCTGACCAAATATTGTCAGACTCCGTGAAGCATTACAGCGTGAAAAGCCCCAATACCTGTGATCTTGGTTCCCTCTTTGGTCTCAGCGGGAACTCCAATGCCATACTCGTTCTCGCCGGTCACTCTGAAGTAGTAGACTCCTCCCTCTTGCAGATCTGACACCTTGTATGTCAACCTATGGCACGTGTCGGTCAACTGAGTCCAGCCTTTCTTGCTGGCCTCACGAATGTCCAATAGATAGTTCTTTACTGGCCCTCCTCCTTCATTCTCTGGAGTATCCCATGTCACAGTCGCAGAGTTCTTGGTCACATCCTTGACCACGACAGATGCCGGAGGTCCAGGAGAATCCAGGACTCTGACGTTGAGGGTCAAGGAGGCAGTACCGGCTACACTGGACAAGGTGATGGTATATTTTCCCGAATCATTGCGAGTGGCTTTCTCCAAAGTGATTGAGGTGAAGGTGTCTGTGGTGTCAATGACAGCACGGACCCTTAGGTCAACATCGGGCTTGCTCCAAGTCACAGTGGGGATGGGTTTGCCTCTGAAGGGCACCGTCATGGTGAAGGAGCTGCCATCCTTCACGATAAGAGTTTTCCTCATATCATTGCTGATGTCAAAGACGGGCTCTTCTTCCCGTTCCTGGGCCAGCTGTTTGTCTGACTCCGGACTGGGCTCGCTGACTCCAATCTTGTTGATGGACTTGACCACAAACACGTACTCTGCACCAGGGGTCAGTCCCACCACTGTGAACTCTGTATTGTTGGTGTTCTGGACACCGACAGTCCATTCATCATCCAAAGTGTTTCTGTATTCTACTCGGTAACCGGTCACAGGTGCACCACCGTCAAAGAGGGGTCTATTCCAGGACAGGGTCACAGTGGTCTTTGTTGAGTCAATGATCTTGGGCTTAGCGGGTGGGGAAGGCAAGAACTGGGGATCTTCCGCCTTGGTGAGTGGACAGGCAATGCTGGGAGCACTGAGCCCGGCGGCATTCTCTGCAAACACTCGGTATTCATACTCGCAGCCCTCACGAAGGTGTGACGCTTTGACTCTGAGGTCATAAACCGGTTTCTTGTTAACACGGCACCAGCGAAGGCCGGCTTTCTCTCTTTTTTCGATGACATAGCCAGCAATGCTGCTACCACCGTCAGACACCGGTCTTTCCCAGCAGATGGTCATTGCCTCGCTCGTAACGGAGGTGACCTGGACATTAGTGGGAGCAGCGGGGACTGTGAACGGATCCATGGCCTTTGTTGGCTCACTTTCAAGGGCTTCGCCATCCCCATATTTGTTGACTCCTCTAACTCTGAAGATGTACTCATTCCCTTTCAGCAACTTGGTGACTTTGCAGGTGGTGGCCTTCATGTCACCATGTACAAGAGTCCAAGCCAGCCGGCTCGTCTCCCGTTTTTCAACAATGTAATGCATGATATCGGCGCCCCCGTTCTCCTGAGGCGGGCCCCAGGTCAGGGTGCATTTTTCTGCTGTCAGGCCAGACACAGCTAAGGGTCCAGAAGAAGGTCCAGGCCTATCCAGAACTTTGCAGTTGATAGCCACAGACCTGGTTCCTGCCACATTGTGCAGAGTCAGGACGTATTGGCCAGAGTCCCTCCTGATAGCATCTCTTACGAGCAGGGTAGTTGTGAAGTTGGTGGTGGTGACTTCACATCTGGCCTTGGCTTCAATCTCCTTTCCATCCTTAGACCACGACACGACAGGAAGGGGACGCCCGGTTGTTTCAGCGTCGATTTGAATAATCTCTCCTGCTTTAATGACAAGCAGCTGTCTGAACTTTTCCTCCAAGATAATTGTGGGCGGATCTACATCATCCTTGACTGTTACAGGTCCAGTACTCTCAGAAGGCACACTTAACATCTCGGCGGAATTCTTTGCAATAACATGGAAGTCATATTGGACATCTTCAGTTAGGCCTGTGACATCGAAGTAAGTGTCCTGCAGGTTGGTGAAGTTACATTTCAGCCAGCGGCCATTTGGAACCTCTTTGCGTTCAACAATGTAGCCAGTAATCTTGGTCCCAACATCATGTTCTGGCCTCTCCCAGAAGAGAGAGACTGAGGTCCTCGTGATGTTGGTGACTTTAAGGTTGCGAGGAGGTTCACATGGATCCCTTGCTGCCACTGGCTCACTGGCTTTAGAGCCTGGACCGATGCCAGCGATGTTCTCTGCATAGACTCTAAACTGATAGAACAAGCCTTCTTCAATGCCAGTCATCTTAAACTGGCTCTCAGCCAGAAGACCTCTGTTCATCTTGGTCCAAAGAATGCTGCTTTGGTCTTTGCTTTCAATGTGATAACCAGTGACGGGGCTGCCGCCATCCGTGATCGGTCGATCCCAAACCACAAGCATGCCAGACTTGTTGGCATGGGAAACACGAATGTTGACGGGAGAGCCCGGAGGTTCGAATGGGTACTGAGCAACAACGGAAGCAGAGTCAACGGCATGACTCTTGCCGTATCGATTCTCAGCTGCAACACGGAACTGATACTCTGTTCCCTGAGTGAGATGGGACACTTTGATTGAGGTCCTGGCAACAGTAGCAGACACAATCTGCCATACGGTTGTGGTCGTGTCTCTCTTTTCCACCACGTAATTATTAATCTGGCATCCGCCATCGTAGGTCGGAGCATCCCAAGACAGAGAGACGAAGTCAGCGCTCACCTCATCCAGCTTAACGTTACTGGGCGGGCCCGGTTTGTCCAGGATGATAACAGAGATTTCACCCGTCGTCGTGCCCACTGCATTAGTCAGGGTGATCTCGTATTTCCCTACGTCTTCCTTGGTGGCATCCTTGATGAAGATTTTAGACGAGGTTTGTGAGGTGAGAACATTGACGCGAGTGGTCTGCTTCAGCACCTGGCTGTCCTTTTTCCAGGTCACCTCAGGTTGCGGCCTGCCCTTGAAGGGGACATCAATCTTCAGGTCATCTCCAGCTTTAACACTGAACGTATTGAACAGCAGGTTGACGATGGGTTGTACTGTGATGTCCTTCACAATGACGGGGTCAGCAAGAGGTTTGGGGTCACTCCGACCCTTCTCATTCACCGCAACAACCCTGAAAAAGTACTCCTCATCTGTTGTGAGACCTTCAACAGTGGCCTCTAGTGCTTTAACTTCACTGCACAAACTCCACATTTCGTCTCCGTAGGGCTGCATCTCCACAATGTAGCCTGTAATCTTGCTGCCACCATCATGGTCAGGTTTCTCCCAGGATAGCGTGACCGTGTGACGAGTCACATCCATCAGCTGAACCCTGCCAGGAGGCAAAGGAGCCTCAGAGACTTTGACTTGTTCCGTGGAGGCAGGCAGACCCACGCCAAGTTCATTTACAGCCAGCACACGGAAGTAATACCGGCCTCCCTCCTGCAGATCAGAGATCATGTAAGAGTTCCTCACACAGTTGGTGCTGACGCTGGTGAAGGCCATTCTCTTCTGCTCTCTCTTCTCCACAATATAATGAGATATCTTTGCCCCTCCATCGATTAGAGGAGGCTCCCAAGAGAGAGACACTGAATTTCTTTTCACATCTTTCACCTCAAGCTTCGTCGGTGCGCTAGGTGAGTCCAGGACTCGGACGTTGATGAAGGCCGACTTAGAACCACTCATGTTCTCCAGAGTTAGCACATATTTGCCGGTATCAAATCTGTCGACATTTTCAATTACTAACATGGTGTAGGAGCTCGTCACCTCAATCTGGGCACGCTCATTCAGAGTGCCATCTGCCTTTGACCACCGGACCTCCGGCTCAGGCTTCCCTCGAATTGTGACGAACAGACGCAAGGACGCTGTGGCCCTGACGTTGACCATCTTTCTAAGATCACAGTCGAGTTCAATTTCAGGAGCTTCCAGCTTCTCAGCGGCGATGACACTGCCGGGCAGGTCTACGTGTTCACCCACGCCCTCACAGTTAAGGGCGCAAACGCGAACATTGTATTCGGTGTTCTCCCTCAGTTTTTTCACTGTGTAGTTAGTAGCCTGCACACCAGTGTGTGGGGTGCAAATGACCCATTCATCCAGCGCAGCCTCCTTTATTTCAACAATGTAACCAGTGATGGGCGCTCCGCCGTCATATATAGGCCGAGTCCAAGTCAACGAGACCGTTGTGCTGGAATGGTCAGTGACCTTTGGGTTGTTTGGAGGTCCTGGTGGGTAAATGGCATCACATGCCTTGATGTACTGAGTTGGTGCGCTGGGCTTGCCCACGCCGGCGGCATTTTCAGCAGAGACCCTGAATTCATAAGAGTGGCCCTCAGTGAGACCCGTGCATCTGAACCTCAGGTCAGACAGCCTCTTCTTGTTGCATTTGCTCCATCGAATGCCATCCTTGTCACGTTTTTCAAGGATGTAGCCCTCGATCTCGGCTCCCCCGTTGCTCTCCGGCCTTTCCCAGGTAAGCACAATGGAGTCTCTGGTGACGACACCGGCCTCTGGCGTGGACGGCGCACTCGGAGTAGTGAAGGGATTGCGGGCAACAACTGGCTCTGATTCTAACGGCTCTCCAACACCATATTTGTTGACAGCCGTGACACGGAAGATGTACTCATTTCCAGGTAGCAGTTTGGTGACTTTATAGCTGATGGCTTGAATCTTGGGCTCCACCATAGTCCACGACAAACGGCTGGTTTCTCTCTTCTCAACGATGTAGTGTGAAATGCTGGCGCCGCCGTCCTGCGAGGGATGGTTCCAATGCAGGTAGCACTTTTCAGTCGTGACACCTTTGACCTCTAGCGGGCCATCTGGTGGGCCGGGTCTATCCAGTACCTTGACGTTAACTGGGATCATCTTGACTCCTCCGACATTCACAAGTTTGAGAGCAAAGTGTGCGCCATCTGTTCGGATGCAGTCCTTCACGGTCAAGACGGTGCGTGTGAGTGTGGTCTTGATCTCCATTCTTGGCATAGTGTTGTCAATCTCCTTTCCATCCTTCAACCAGATGACCTCAGGCAGAGGCTTGCCGGTGTAGTCTGCATCAATGACAAAAGTCTCACCAGCACGAACGACTGTTAGATCCTTGAATTTGGAATCCATGGTTGCGTCGGGGGCCTCAATTTCATCTTTGGCAGTTATTTCCCCTGTGCTCGGAGAGGGACGGCTGGACAGACCAGCTGCGTTCTTGGCAACAACTCTGAACTCATAAATGCAGTCCTCAGTCAGGCCAGTGAGAGTGAACTGGGTGTCAATTATATTGGTAAAACTGGCCTTCATCCAGCGAGTATCAGGGTGTTTCCTACTTTCAATCAGGTAGCCGGTAATCACGCTGCCTCCGTCATACGGCGGGGTGGTCCACTTAAGTGTTACGTGGTTCCGTGTTATTTCAATGGCCTCGGGAGCACCCGGTGGGTCGATGGGGTCACGGGCCACTGCGCTATCTGAAACCTTGCTGACCGGACTAAGTCCTGCAATGTTTTCGGCATAAACCCTGAATTCGTATTCAATGCCCTCCTCCAGATCTGCAGTCTTGAAACGTGCATCGGGGATGAGCAGCTTGTTGAGTTGAGTCCAGAGGAGGCTGTTTTTCTCCTTCCTTTCCAGATGATAGCCAAGAATGGGACTCCCACCATTGTTTGCGGGTGGCTTCCATTCAACGACCATGCTGTCCTTGGTCGCAGCGGTTACAACGGGGACCACTGGTGCATCAGGCACGCTGAATGGATACTGAGCCATCACTTGTGGGGAGACAATGGCAGAACTCTTTCCATACCTGTTCTCAGCAGACACTCTGAACTGATATTCCACGCCAGTCTTCAAGTTGCTGACCTTGATGGTTGTTCGGGCGATGGTCGCAGACACAATCTGCCAAGCCGTTGTGGTGGTGTCTCTCTTCTCCACAATGTAGTTGTTAATCTGACAGCCGCCAGTATACGTTGGTGGTTCCCAGGAGAGTGTTACATAATTGGAGCTCACTTCGTCAATCTTCACAGGACCAGTGGGCGGGCCCGGTTTATCAAGAATGACAACAGTAATCTCTTCGGTTGCAGTTCCGACATTGCTGGTGGCTGTGACGGTATATTTGCCGGAATCCTCCCGCTTTGCATCCTTGATGCAAAGCTTTGTAGATGTAGGCGTGCCAGATACGTTTAGCCTGGTCGTCTCTTTAAGAGCCTGTCCTTCTTTCTTCCACTCCACTTTAGGGACCGGACGTCCAGTCACAGGAATTTCAATCTTCAAATCTTCTCCGCTTTGCAAACTATAAGTGTTGAATCTCATCTTGAATCCGGGCAACGTGGTCAAATCCTTGGCAATGACTGGCGCAGAGAGAGGCCTTGGGTCACTCTTACCCTTGTCATTGAAGGCAGATACTCTGAAAAGATATTCATGTCCAGGACTTAGGCCCGTGACCATGCCTTCACAGGTCTTGGTTGTGGCAGCCACCACCCATTCCTCGGAGTCCATGGTTTGCATTTCGATGTAGTAACCGATAATCCTGCTTCCTCCGTCGTGGACTGGTTTTTCCCATGACAGCGAGGCGGTTGTTTTAGTGACTTCGGTCAAAGTGACTTTACCAACTGACAGAGGAGGCTCAGAGGTCTTAACCGAGTCTGTTGTCTCAATTGGTAGTCCTACTCCAAACTCATTTTCGGCAAGGACCCGAAAGTAGTAGATTGCTCCCTCAGTGAGGCCGGTAACCCGGTAGCTGGTCTTTGTGCACTTGTTGTCCACATTAGCGTAAACCTTCCTGTTGGACTCGCGCTTTTCAACCAGGTAATTCTTTATTCTTGCGCCGCCGTCAATAAGAGGAGGCTCCCAACTCAGGGTGACACTCTCCCGTTTAATATCTTTGACGGTGAGGTTGGTGGGGGCTCCTGGAGTGTCCAGAACTTTGACAGACACAAATGCAGACTTGGTGCCAGCGCTGTTCTG
The DNA here is from genome assembly GCF_001891065.2 of Hippocampus comes. Lineage (NCBI taxonomy): Eukaryota > Metazoa > Chordata > Actinopteri > Syngnathiformes > Syngnathidae > Hippocampus > Hippocampus comes. Next base: position 69,048 of record NW_017804802.1, read on the forward strand.
CAGATTAAGGATGTATTTTCCGGCATCATTTCTGTCACAGATGTTGATGGAGAGCTGTGTGTAGTCTTCTCCCGTCTCAAGTTCAACTTTACTGGGCAGGTCACTGTCCTCCTTGGTCCAGCTAATGTCAGGTGTAGGACGACCCTTAAACGGAATGCCAATTCTCATCGGGGCTCCCGCACGGACAACAATGCCCTTTCGGAGTTCAGCATCCAGAATCATCTCTGGAGCATTCATTTTATCCACAGGCCGAACTCTGCCCTGGACTTCGGTTGGCTCCCCAATTCCCACCTTGTTGATGGCACACACGCGCACTTTGTATTCCTGATACTCAGTCAGCTTGGTGATGGTGAACTTGGTGACATTCACTCCGGAAGGTGGTGTGCAAATTGTCCACTCCTCCTCATCAGCCTTCGTGATTTCAACAGCGTAGCCTTGAATCTCACAGCCACCATCATATATGGGCCTGTGCCATGCCAGGCTTATGGAGTCCTTTGTGGTGTCTGTCACATGGACGTTGGTGGGGCTGCCAGGCTCAAATGTGGGGTCACAGGCTTTCAGGTAAGGTGTGGCGGGGCTCGGCTGACCCACGCCAGCTGCATTCTCAGCAGAAACCCTGAATTCGTATTCGTGGTCCTCGGTTAGGCCCGTCACTCGGAAACGCAAGTCTGTTACCCTGCGCTTGTTGCACTTGGTCCACCTTATGCCAGCCCGGTCTCTCTTTTCCACAATGTAGCCAACAATTTCACTGCCTCCGTTGGTCTCAGGACGGTTCCAGCAGACAGTCATGGAGTCCCTGGTAATGTTGGTAATCTCAATCTCCCGAGGTGTGCCAGGTGGGACAAATGGATTCCTCATGATAACTGGAGCCGACTCCAGAGGCTCACCCTCGCCGTATTTGTTGCATGCCATGACCCTGAAGATGTATTCGTTTCCCTTCAAGAGTTTGGTGACTTTGAACATGGTGGCGGCACAGTCACTGGAGACCACGGTCCACGCCAGGCGGCTTGTCTCTCGCTTCTGAATGATGTAGTGAGAAATTCCGCTGCCTCCATCGTGCTTTGGTGGAAGCCATGACAGGGAGCACTTCTCCTCAGTGATATTGCTCACAGTAAGAGGTCCCTCTGATGGACCTGGTCTGTCGAGGACCTTTACACTGAATGGAAGAGTCTTGCTGCCTGCCACATTGGTGAGTACCAGTGTGTATTGCCCGCCGTCCACTCTGATAGCGTCCTTCACAACAAGAAGGGCCTTAAAGTCTGTATTTTTAATCTCCGCTCTGGCCGAGTTTTCCACTTCAACATCGCCCTTAAACCACTGAGCCGTCGGAATGGGCTTCCCGTCCACTTTGGCCTCCAAACTGAATGTGTCCCCAGCATTGATGACAAGGGTTTGATTGTACATGGCGTCTGTCTCACACTTGGGCGGATCAACTTCGTCTTTGGCTGTGATGGATCCACTGCTCTCAGAAGGCTTGCTGACCGCACCTGCTGCATTTCTTGCAATGACTCTAAAGTCATATTTGCTGTTTTCTTTCAAGCCCGTCACTGTGAATTCAAGGTCCGTGACATTTGCAAAGCTGGCCTTCATCCACTTTCCTTCAGGAAGATCACGTTTCTCCACGACATAGCCAGTAATTAGACTTCCACCGTTGTACTGCGGCGCCGCCCACCTGAGCTTCACCGAGTGTCTGGTCACTATCAGTGCAACTGGACATCCAGGAGGATCACACGGATCGCGGGCCACATAGACCTCTGACACTTTACTGGACTTTCCAATGCCGACAATGTTCTCAGCATAGACTCTGTATTCATACTCAATGCCTTCCTCCAGAGGAGTGGATTTGAACCTGCAGTCTTGGATGAGAGTTTTGTTAATCTTGGTCCAAAGTATGCTGTTCTTCTCTTTCCTTTCAAGATGATATCCCAAGATAGCGCTGCCTCCGTCAGACGGAGGTTTGTGCCACTCCACTACCATGTAGTCTTTAGCGTATGAAGATACAAAGGGCGTACCCGGTGGGCCAGGCTCCTGGAATGGATACTGTGCCACAACCGGGTCAGAATCAATGGCATAACTCTTGCCATATCTGTTCTCAGCATAGATTCGGAATTGATACTCAGCGCCGGTCTTCAGATTGCCCACTTTGAGTGTTGTTCTTGCCACAGTGGCAGACACCACGAGCCAGTTAGTGGTGGTGGTATCTCGTTTCTCGACAACGTAGTTTGATATTTGGCAGCCGCCTGTGTACGTGGGAGGTTCCCATGTCAGTGTGACGCTCTCTGCACTGATATCCTCTAATTTGACAGGTCCTGAAGGTGGTCCGGGCTTATCTAAAGTGATAACCTCAACAGTGGCTTCCTTGGATTGCAGATCATTGGCAACGGTAATGCTGTACATGCCTCCGTCCTCTCTGGTGGCGTCTTTAATTGCAAGTGTGGTCTGATGGGCTGAATCTGTGACGTTTACTCTGGTGGTCTGCTTGAGGAGGACTCCATCCTTGGACCAAGAGATGGTCGGCTTTGGATGGCCTGCAACTGGCACTTCAATCTTGAGGTCGTGTCCCACTTGAACACTGTAGCAACTGGTTTTCGGTCTGACGGAAGGCTCAATCACAAGGTCCTTGGCGACAACTGAATGAGCCAGTTGCCTGGGGTCGCTCCTGCCCTTGTCATTGACAGCGACCACTCTGAACTGATACTCTTCTCCCTTGAGCAGATTACTCACCAGGGCCTCGGTTGCCTTCCCACTGGTACAAACAGACCAAGAGTCGGTGTCCTTTGGAGCCAGTTCGACTTCATAGTGGGTTATCCTGCTGCCGCCATCATGTATGGGCTTCTCCCACGTCAAGGTGACAGTACTGTGTGTGGCATCAACAACGCTGACTTTACCAGGGGGCTGCGGCTTCTCAGATATCTTAATTGGTTCGAAGGTTTTCGCGGGCAGACCGACACCATACTCGTTCTCAGCCATCACTCTAAAGAAGAATAGTCCTCCCTCTGGGAGAGATTCCACTTTCCATGTCATCTTATTGCAGATGGTGATTGGAGAGTAAACCTTCCGAGTGCTCTCCCGCTTTTCCACAATGTACTGCTTAATCTTTGAGCCGCCATCGAGGAGCGGAGGCTCCCATGTCAGGGTGACAGAATTCTTGGTAATCTCCTTCACCAGGAGGTTATTTGGGGGGCTGGGGGTGTCCAGGACTCTGACGCTGATGAAGGCAGACTTTATTCCGCTGGCGTTCTCGGCAGTCAGCGTGTATTTGCCTGTGTCAAATCTGTCCACGTTCTCAATCACAAGTGACGCATAGCTATCTGTGTTGTCAATTTGGGCTGTCTCCTTCAGCTCCCCGTCAGCCTTGCCCCATCTCACCTCCGGGGCTGGACGACCTCTTATAGGAACAAAGAGCCTAAGTGTGCTTGCGGCTCTAATGTTGATCATCTTTCTCATGTCGGCGTCCAGGTCCAGGTCAGGCGCTTCAAGCTTCTCTTCCAGAATGATTTTTCCCGGAAAATCCGCCTGCTCACCGACACCGATTTTGTTGATGGCACACACTCTGAACTGGTACTCGTGCTTCTCCAGGAGCTTTGTCACCGTAAACCACGTTTCTGCGATTCCAGAGGAAGGAGTGCACATGAACCACTCATCTGACGCACTGTTGCACGCCTCCACAATGTACGCCTGAATCTCACAGCCACCGTCATAGATGGGTTTACCCCAGGTCAGGGAAACGGTCGATCTTGAGGTGTCCACCACTTTGGGATTGTTTGGCGGGCCTGGTTTGAAGACGGGATCCAAAGCTTTGTAATACGTTGTTGGGGAACTGGGTGTTCCCAAGCCGGCAGCATTCTCGGCA
>NW_017804802.1:74056-108295 GCF_001891065.2 Hippocampus comes
CTTGAGGTGTCCACCACTTTGGGATTGTTTGGCGGGCCTGGTTTGAAGACGGGATCCAAAGCTTTGTAATACGTTGTTGGGGAACTGGGTGTTCCCAAGCCGGCAGCATTCTCGGCAGAGACCCTAAATTCGTAGCTGTGGTTTTCTTGGAGCCCAGTAACTCTGAAACGGAGCTCGCTCACGTTACGCTTGTTGCACCTGGTCCATCTAACACCGTCCTTGTCACGTTTCTCCACAACGTAACCTTGGATGACACTACCACCGTCATTACTTGGTCGTTCCCAGGTCACGACCATGGAGTCTTTGGTAATCGTGGAGACGTCTACCTCTGTTGGTGGGTTGGGAGCTACAAATGGATTTCTGGCAACAGTGGGCTCTGATTCCAGAGGCTCACCAACTCCATACTTGTTCACTGCAATCACTCTGAAGATGTACTCATTGCCAGGAAGAAGCTTGGTGATCTTCAGGTTGAGGGTCTGAACTTTTTGTTCGACTACTGTCCAAACCAGTCTGCTAGTCTCTCTCCTTTCAACAATGTAATGGGAAACATCACTACCGCCATCCTGCAAAGGTGGTTTCCAGGAAATGGAGCACTTCTCACTAGTGACCCCATAGATTGAAATAGGGCCCTCAGGTGGACCTGGCCTGTCCAGAACTTTCACATTAAAGTTCACAGATTTCTCTCCGCCTACATTCTTCACCAGCAAAGTATACTGGCCTCCATCAACACGAATGGCTTCTTTGACAACTATACAGGCTAAAAAGTCTGTGTTCTTGACTTCCAAGCGTGCTGCTTCACTCATGACTTGACCCTCCTTCAGCCAGAGGACCGTGGGTAGAGGTTTTCCCGACATAGCTGCCTCAAGACAGAATGACTCTCCAGCATTCACAACCACAGTCTGGGAGTATTTGGCATCCAGGTCGATTTGGGGCGGAACCACCTCATCCTTGGCAGTGATCGCTCCTGTAGAGTCAGATGGTTGACTGCTGACACCCGCTGCATTTTTGGCAATGACACGGAACTCATAAATCTGATCTTCGGTGAGACCCGTGACAACAAAGGAAGTCTCAATGACATTGGCGAAACTGGCCTTCATCCAGCGTCCGGCTCCTTCCTTCTTCTCCACCACATATCCGGTGATTTTTATGCCACCATCATACTCAGGTTTGTTCCATCGGAGGGTCACCTGGTTTCTGGTCACAATAACAGCCTCCGGCCTTCCTGGTCTGTCACAGGGGTCTCTGGCGACCTGTAACTCACTCACGACACTCGCTTTGCTTAGGCCGACAATGTTCTCAGCGTAAACTCGGAACTCGTATTCAAGACCCTCTTCCAGGCCACCTACTTTGAATCGGGCCTCTGGGATGAGCTGTTTGTTCTGCTTCACCCACAAAATGCTGTTTTTCTCTTTGAGCTCGAGGTGGTAGCCCAGGATTTTACTTCCACCATCACTGCTGGGTTTATCCCATACGACCAGCATGGACTCCTTGGTGGCTGACTGGACAACCACCAAACGCGGTGAAGCTGGTACATCAAACGGATACTGAGCCACGATGCTTTCAGAGAGCAGCGGCGAGGACTTGCCATATCGATTCTCTGCGGCAATCCGGAATTGGTACTCGCATCCAGTCTTCAGACGTACAGCTTTTATGGTGGTTCTGGCCACTGTCGCTGATACGATCTGCCAGTTAGTAGTCGACGTGTCTCTCTTCTCAACAACATAATTGTTGATGCTACAGCAACCGTCGTACTCCGGAGGATTCCAGGACAAGACCACACTGTCTGCAGTGACCTCATCCAGCTTGATTGGGCCAGTTGGAGGGCCTGGCTTGTCCAGGACCACCACATTTATGTCTGTAGTCGCCTCACCAGCTGGGTTTACAAGTTTGATTGAATATGTGCCCACATCATCTCTGCAGGCCTCCTTAATGACCAGGAGAAGGTTCTTGTCGTTGCTTACAGTGTTGACTCTCGTTGTCTCCTTGAGGGTGACACCGTCTTTGAACCAAGTTGCTGTTGCTTTGGGACAGGCAGCATAAGCTACGTCGATCTTGAGATCATCTCCCGCTAACACGCTAAACGTGCTGAAAGCCAATTTAAACATTGGCGCTATAACCAGGTCCTTGGCCACCACGGGCATGCTGAGAGCACGTGGATCACTAACTCCCTTTTCATTGGTTGCCGAGATACGGAACATGTACTCCTCTCCCTGTGTCAAACCGGTTACAACCACCTCGTTGGTCTTGACTACCATGACCTGGGTCCACTTTTCACTTTCACTGCCCTGCATCTCCACAATGTAGCCAGTGATTCTGCTGCCACCATCATGATCGGGCTTCTCCCAGGTCAGCGTAACACTGGTGCCGGTCACCTCACGGAGGGAAACCTTTCCTGGAGGTAGCGGTCTCTCTGACGCCTTAATGGGGTCAAACGTCTCCACCGGGAGGCCAATGCCATATTCGTTCTCGGCCAGAATTCTGAAGAAGTACATCTTTCCTTCCTCCAGCTCTCCAACTTTCCAGCTGGATTTGTGGCAGTTTGCACAAACAGTGGAGTAGGCCTTCCTGGTTGACTCGCGCTTCTCTACTATGTAATTACGGACTCTGGAGCCGCCATCAATTAAAGGTGCATCCCAAATGAGGGAGACTGAGTCTTTGGTAACCTCCTTGATGAGAAGGTTCTGAGGTGCTCCGGGTGTGTCTAGCACCCTGACGTTAACAAAAGCCGTCTTACTTCCAGAGGCATTTTCTACAGTGACCATGTATTTACCACTATCAAATCTGTCTACGTTTTCAACTTGCAGAGTGGTGAATGATGAGGTGACTTCAATGTTAGCTTTGTCCAGAGACTCCCCGTGTTCTCTTGACCATTTGACGTCAGGTGCCGGCCTGCCTTTAATAGGCACAAAGAGCCTGAGGGTGCCACAGGCTCTGATGCTGACTACCTTACGGAGATCCGCTCCAAGTTCGATTTCGGGGGGCAGTAGCCTATCTTCGGCTTTCGAGGTTCCGGGGAGAGCAGCAGGCTCTCCCACACCTTCGCAATTGGTGGCACAGATGTTGATTTTGTAGTCTTGGTTCTCTTTCAGGCCAGTGATAGTGAAAGAGGTAGCTGTCCATCCCTTCTTAGGAGTGTGAATTGTCCATTCATCCTCTTCTGGCAGGCAGGTCTCCACAATGTAGCCAGTGATTTCAGAACCACCATCATAGATGGGCTTATTCCAAGCAAGGCTGATGGATGACTTGGTTGTGTCTAGAACTCGAGGGTTACCTGGAGGTCCAGGCCGGAATATTGTGTCCATGGCTTTGTAGAACGGACTCGAGGGACTCGGCTGGCTCAGTCCGGCATTGTTCTCGGCAAAAACTCTGAACTCATACTCGTGGCCCGGTGTGAGGCCAGAGGCCTTGAATCGTAGGTCAGTGACAGTCCTTTTGTTGCACTTGACCCAGCGCAGCCCAGTCTTATCCCTTCTCTCGATGATGTAAGTGTTGATGCTGCTCCCTCCGTCTTGTTCGGGGCGCTCCCAGCAGACCACCATTGAGTCTTTGGTGATGGTGGTGACCTCGGGCTGCGTGGGCGGGTCACTGGGAACGTAGGGATTGGCACATATGACAGGCAGGGACTCCACCGGCTCTCCAGTGCCATACTTATTCACAGCCATAACTCTGAAGACATACTCATTGCCCTCAAGAAGCTTGGTGACCTTGAACCTGTTTGCTTGTAGATCTGTGGCCACATTTGTCCAAGCCAACCTGCTGGTCTCACGCTTCTGAATGATGAAGTAGTCAATCTTGGCACCGCCGTCATGTGTCGGGTGCAGCCAGTTGAGGACACATTTCTCTGCAGCAATGTCAGTAACGATTAAGGAGTCGGGCGGTCCGGGTCTATCGAGGACCTTGACATTGAAAGCGAATTTAGCATAGCCACCGGGGTTACTGGCAGTCAGGGTGAATGTGCCGCCATCTCTTCTCAAAGAGTCTTTGTTAATCAGAGCTGTGTGGAAAGCAGACACCTTGATCTCCAACTTGCCGGTATCTTCGAGTTCCTTCCCGTCCTTGGTCCACACAAGTGAGGGGATGGGCCGACCCGTCACATCGGCCTCCAGTGTAAACACCTCTCCTGCCTTGACGACAACATTGCTGCTGTAAATGGAGTCGACGTTGAGCCGGGGCTCTTCAATGTCATCCCTGCATGTGATGGCTTCTGAGGGTTGCGAAGGTGCACTCACGGCCCCTGCCGAGTTGCGAGCAAACACGCGGAATTCATAAACCGTGTCTTCAATCAGACCACTAACTGTGTAGACCGTCTCGAGGATGTTGTTGAAGTTGGCTTTGAGCCACCGCCCATTCGGGAGCTCTCTCCTCTCCACAGTGTATCCGGTGATGGAAAATCCTCCGTCTGCCTCTGGTTTGGTCCAGGAAACAGTTACCTCATGTCTGGTGATGTTCAGTGCCAAAGGTCTGCCTGGTGGATCCACCGGGTCCAGAGCATACAATGGGTCAGAGGGTTTGCTGGGTTTGCTGAGACCGGCCAAGTTTTCAGCAATAACACGGTGTTCGTATTCAATTCCATCGACCAGGCCAGTTGATTTGAAGATGTTCCCTATCACAAGAGCTTTGCTGATCCTCTGCCACAGAATGCTATTCCTCTCTTTTCGTTCCACATGGTAGCCCAGAATGGCACTGCCTCCATCTGAAGATGGCTCGTTCCAGCTCAGAGTCATTGCATCCTTATTGTAAGATGTGACTGCAGGAGGCCCTGGCTGGCCTGGGACATCAAACGGGTAGGTGGCCACCACTGGCTCAGAGACAATGGACGGTCCAATGCCGTATCGATTCTGGGCCTTAACACGGAACTGATATCCTGTTCCAGTGATGAGCCGGGCTGCCTTAAATGTGGTGCGTATGACAGTGGCTGCTAACTCCACCCAGGAAGTACCGGTGGTCTCCCGCATTTCAACGATATAATTGTTGATGGGAACACCTCCATCATTCTCAGGGGCCTCCCAGGACATCAGGATGTAATCGGATGAGACCTCATCCATTTTGATGGGACCAGTTGGTGGACCTGGAATATCATGGACTAATACTGTGATGGTATCGGTCACTGTGCCCAGCATGTTCTTTCCTGTCACTGAATACTGGCCTCCATCAGTCCTCTTGATCTCGCTAATGTTGAGGACAGTTGATGTTGCTGTGGTTTCGGTGTTAATTCTTTGTGTCTCTTTGAGAACTGCGTCTCCTTTCTTCCAAGAAACAACAGGCCTAGGTTTTCCAAGTACGGGAATCTCAATCTTAACACGGTCGCCAGCCTTGGCAATGACCGTCTTCTGGTAGATGCCACGGAAGTCAAATGACGGACCTGATGTTTGTTCTTTGATAATTGCTGGTCTGCTCTCACGTGGGTCGCTTCTACCCGAAGCGTTGACTGCCATTATGCGGAAAGTGTATTCTTCTCCCTCGATGAGATTCGTCACGGTGAAGTCCAGAGCCTTGATGGCGGCAACATGGAACCAGTGCTCAGTGTCCTTCTTCTGGGCCTCTATGACATACCCGGTGATCAAGCTACCGCCATCGTGAAGAGGCTTGGTCCACGCCAAGCTGGCGCTGTCAGCCGTAACATCAGTGATGTACAGGTTTTCAGGCGGAGAAGGGGCCTGAGATGCCCGGATCGGTTCGGGGGTTTCAGCGGGCTCGCCAACGCCCAGGTCATTCTCAGCAGAGATTCGGAAGTAGTAGTAAGCGCCTTCCTCCAGGTCGGTGAATTTGAAAGAGCACTTCTGCCAGGCGGTGTTCAAGACCGTGTAGGCCTTCTTTGTGGCCTCTCGCTTTTCAATTATGTAGTTGTGGATCTTAGAGCCACCGTCAATGATGGGGATCTCCCACTGAAGGGTTATGCTCGTTTTCGTGATCTCTCTGGGTTTGAGATTCACCGGGGGCCCTGGCGTGTCCAGAACCTTTACATTTACAAAGCCCGTCTTCTTTCCAGCGACGTTCTCCAGGCACAAGTTGTACTTTCCGGCATCATATCTAGTGCAGTCAGGAATGACCAGCAGTGTGTAAGATTCAGTCGTGTCAATATGCGCACGTGTTTTTAGATTGACATCATCTTTGCTCCAGGTGACGTCTGGAACAGGACGGCCTCGGATGGGAACAAAAATACGGATTGACGTGCGGGCCCTGACCACCAGGGATTTCCGGAGTTCGGCGTCCAGCTCAAAGTCTGGAACGGACTCCTGGTCTACAAGTTCTGTTACTTTTTCAACCTCTGCAGGTTCACCAACCCCCTCGGAGTTCACAGCTCTGACTCTGAAATGGTATCTGCCTCCCTTTTGCAGTTTTCCGATAACATATACAGTAGCCTTCAAGTGGTACTCTGTCTCTGTCTCCCAGTCATCATGGCCTTCCTTTTTGTACTCCACAATGTATCCATCCACTGGCAGACCACCATCATAGTGGGGTCGGCCCCAGGTGAAAGTGGCAGACGTTTTAGTGGTGTCTGTAATCCTTGGGTTGGAAGGAGGGCCTGGTGGATCTAATGAACGGAGAAAAGAAATTGTTAAAAAAAAACAACAACAACATTCTGCGGCTTAAACTAAATAATTGGTACTCTTGAACTACATACACACGATATCCTTGGTCATCGCCGGACGCGAAGGCTCACTGGGTTCTCCGAAGCCAGCCTTGTTCTCAGCAGTTACTCTGAACTCGTACTCGACCCCTTCGCTTAGGCCTTGCACCTTGAAGCGCAGGTCCGGGACCGTTCTCTTAGAAGCCCTAACCCACCTCATTCCTCGCTTCTCTTTCCTTTCTACGAGGTACCCCCTGATGTCACTGCCACCATCCTGCACCGGTCTCTTCCATGAAATGGTGACAGAGTTCCTAGTGAAGTTATCGATTTCTGGGGTTGACGGTGGACCTGGTGGACCTGTGGGCACAAAGATGATTGGGATTGTTGGTGATGAAAATGTGACATTACCCAAAGAGCAGGTTGATGCTTAGCACCTTGAAACATGGATAATATTGACTGAACTTACAGTAACTGTCGACCATTTTGACTGGAGCAGACAGGCTTGCGTCTCCAGTGCCATATTGGTTGACCGCAGACACCCTGAAGATGTACTCGTTGCCTTTGATCAGTTTGCTGGTGACACATCTGCAGTCCGGGACGTTTTCAGCCAGCTTGGTCCACTGCAGGCGACTGGTCTCTCGCTTCTCAAGGACGTAGGACTTAATCGAGCAGCCTCCATCCTCCTCTGGTGGAAGCCAGGTCAGGGTGCACTTTTCAGCAGAAATGTTACTGGCCTCAATGGGGCCCGGAGGTCCAGGAACATCCAGAACCTTCACTTTGACGTGCTCCTCTTTGATGCCAAACGGGTTACTGGCAGTGATGGTGTACTCTCCGGTGTTTTTCCTGCTGGCGTACTTGATGGCTACAGTGGAAGAGGTTGGAGTGCTGGTGATGGTGACAACGTCGGAGTTCTTGAGCTCACGGCCGGCCTTTGACCAGACAGTGGTGGGGGGAGGTTTGCCGCCAATCTTGCAAGCTGAGACCACAATTGTTTCTCCTGCCCGGACTGAAAGGCCGTCCTTTATGTCAGGGTCAATGGTGATGCTCGGGGGTTCTGCGTAATCAAGTGATGCAAAATGTTAGATTGCAAGCTGGAACATTCGGAACAAATGGGGAATTTGGTCAAAATCATCTTACCATACTCATCCTTGCAAGTTAACAAATCGGTCGTCTCTGAGGGAAGACTAATAGCACCGGCAGAGTTCTTGGCCCTGACTTGGAATTTATACTGAGCTCCCTCTGTCAGGTCAGTGACTGTGAAGGCACATCCTTGAATATTGACATGATTCGCCTTCATCCAGGCCTTGCCGCCAGCCTCGAGTTTCTCTACCGCGTAGCCAGTCAGTTTGTAGCCACCATCATATTTGGGTGGAGTCCACATAAGAGTGACCGATGTCCTGGTGACATTAATGACGTCAGGCTTGCCAGGAGGATCTAAGAGAAGACAAAGACCATCGTGGTCACCTTTTACTGCCGGACGCGAAGGAGTTGTTGGTGGTTGGATTTTTTTTAACTCGTGTGTCCGTGCGGGTCTTTATTGTCGTGGGGTGGTTGTGGAGGGCGTGGGGGGGGGTGTATTGGGGTGGGGTTATTTTTAACTTGTGCAAAGCACTTTGAGTTGCAATTTACGTTTGAAAAACGCTCTATGAATAAAGTTCGATTGACTGACTGATCTCAAAAACTCACCAATGGGATCCAGAGCAACAACAGCCTCAGTCGCTCTGCTGGCCTTCCCCAGACCGGCCATGTTCATGGCCATTACCCTGAATTCGTACTCCAGTCCCTCGATCAGTCCCGTGACCCGGCACTCTTTCAATCTGAGAGGTGTCTTACTGGCTCGTTTCCACATCAGACTGTTCCTCTCCTTGAACTCCACATGGTAGCCTGCGCACAAGCACACCATCAGCGTTGCGGTGCAGATTGCAGCTTGACACCGAGGCCGTGATAACACTCGGTTACCTGTAATTGGGGAGCCGCCCGTGTCTTTGGGATCAGCCCACGTTAGGATGGCTGACTCGTGGCGGATGCTCATTATCACTGGAGGTGCCGGCGCCTCTGGGACATCTGGGCGCGGCAACGCAAGTAATAGTTTTCAGCGAAATTCATCACAAAGGGCTGTTTTGTTTTGGTCGCCTTGGATACTCACTGAAAGGATGCTGTGCGATGACCGGGTCTGACCTCAGGTGCTCTCCAATTCCATACTTGTTCTCAGCGAATACTCTGAAGATATACTCCACTCCGTCATGGAGACGTATGACTCTCATGGTGGTTTTTTGGATTGCCGAAGCCACTGTGGCCCACTTATTATCTGTTGTCCTCCTTTTCTCGACGATGTAGTTGGACACCTCTGCGCCACCGTCGTCTTTGGGCGGCCCCCATTCCAGGGTGATGCCGTCGGCTGTGATCTCGTCAAACTTGATGGGTCCGGTGCAGATGCCCGGTTTGCCCACCACCTTGAGCTGCAACTTACAGTCCTTGGAGCCCAAGCTGTTCCTGACGTTGATGGTGTAGACTTCCGCGTCTCCTCTCTGGCAGTCTCTGATCAGGAGAGTGGTCACACCCTGGGACGCCTCGACGCACATACGCCCGGTGTCACCGAGCGCCACGTCGCCCTTCTTCCACGTGGCAATGGGATATGGCACACCACTGAGGGGGATGTTGATGCGGGCGGTAGTCCCCTCCTTCACCACGTAGCAACCGTCATGCAGACAGCTCAGGTTGCAGTCAGGTAACACTGGACAGCAAAGGTTTTGGCATGTTGAGGAAACTGTTACAGCAGTTTGAATCTTCCCCAGCTACAGCGAAAAAATTATTTGGTGATTTTACACTACGCAGGCAAGTCTGAATTTAGAGTTGCGCTCCTTCAATCTAGTGCCACTGTGTGCAGCAACAAGATGCTGAGCAGCATGAGCTCGACTGGAAAAGATGCCATGAAATTATGGGCCAAAAGATGACGCTTCAGTGTCCAGTACCACATGTTCTGCTTTTTTTTTTCTCTACCCTGGAGAGTAGATCGAATATATGCCTGTGAGTATAGTTGTATAAACGCACGGACGAGTAGATAGGTGTACGTCACGTGAGGGGAGGAAATGATCGGGCAGATGCTCATTTCTGTTTCGCGGTGTTGGGTGTTCTGTTCTTTCACAGGACCAAGTTTCGCCATCTAATGCCTTTCACATTATATGTTGGCACTATGCTAAGATTGCTTTTGTTTAGCAAGCTCCCTTTGGATCTTATTTGGAGAACTGTCCCAGCGAGAGAGTAAGAAGAGCAATTCCGACGCTTTAACAAAGTATGTTTTCAAAAGTTAAAATCTGTTGTGGGAAGTGTAAAACTATAAGAAAACGTCTTTCGAGCAGTGGTTTGCCAGGGGTTTGGTGAATCAGTCTCAGGGGTTCGACGGAGACTCTGCCATGGAGGTTAAGACACAGCTGACTCAACATGTCTCATAGTTATGACATGCCCGCTTGGCCGTCACTGGCTGCAGAAGATCACATGACATTGCTTGTCCAATCAGCGCTGCAGGAAATTTAATTCGCTCAGTAGTCAGCGTGTGACTGTCGTGATAGTACGTCGTGTGATTGGGCAACTCCAGTCTCGCACCTCCAAAAACCGAAGGAACACTTCTCAAATCCTATTTTTATTTTTCACTAAGGGTTCAGTGGATCTGCATATGAACTGGTTGGGTTGGGTACCTCTAACAAGGTTAAGAACCGCTGCTTTAGAGGCATATTGTCACCTATTACGGGCATGTGTGGACTGTGTCCCCTTCAATAAATGGCAGTTTACCGTCACATGGTGAAAGCAGGGTGCAGTTCTTACCAAACTGGTCCTTGGCAACAGCCGCAATCTCCGAGGGCGGCCCCACTCCGGACTCATTGAGCGCCGTGACTCTGAACAAGTACTCCTTGCCCTCTGTGAGGTCCCCGACGGTCAGTGAGGTGTTCCTGCCCTTGGAAATCTCCTTCCACTTGTCGCCTTCACTCTGGTCCACGATATAGGCGCTGATGTGGCTGCCACCATCACTGATGGGCTTTTTCCAGGCCAGGATGATGGAATCTTTGGTGGTCTTCTTGGCCTTCAAGTCCACCACTGGACCAGGTTGCTCTGGAGGAGCATCAAGGGTTGCATCACAGTGAGAATGACTGTTGTGCCGTTCAGAAATAGCAGATTGCATTCAAGGATTTTACTTATTCATTGGACTGTCAGTAGTCTTTATATGCAAGGCGCGCAGAAGAATCGGGCACCTACGTACCTGAAGCTCGCACGCTACCGGCAGTCTCACAGCCCTCTCCGATGCCGTAAGCGTTCTCAGCCAGAACTCTGAAGCAGTAGGCCTGACCGGCCTCCAGGTTGGGAATCCTGTACGAGATCTTGTGACACTCAGTTGACACACAAGTCCAAGCCTTCCTCTCAGCCAGGCGCTTCTCCACGATGTAGCTCTTGACAGGACTGCCGCCGTCGATCAATGGGGCATCCCAGGTGATCCAAGCGTGGTTTAGGGAGGTTTCTTTCACGGTAAGGTTCTGAGGTGGTCCAGGGGTATCTACAGTGGAGAGGTCGAGTACATAGAGGAATCAGAGGCAGTATACCGCACGAGCTTTATTTCAATAAACCAGTAGGCATTAAACTGGGCTCCCAATTTGAAGCCATAGTTCGGGGCTCAGCAAAATATGACTCCTCTCTACATTAGCTTTGGGCCAATTATAAGTTTTGATACGATTGTGACTAGCACTTTGTTAAATTGTGACTTTTCTTTGTTTCTGCCGCGCATGATTATTGGCATCGTAGTGCCCACAAGCGGCAAGCACGACTTAGTTGATTGTTTTTTTGTTTTTTTTTCTTTTTAACTTGAAATACTGATGAATGGCATCGGCAGACTTCACCAGTACCCGAAACAGTGAAATACTGCCAGCATTGGCCTAAACCTGGTCCCTAGTAGCAGTACTTGCCCATCCCCAATTGTCACATAAATCCGACATTGCCAAATGGTTCAGTTAGGTCTGTTTATATTTTCAACCATCCAAGGCAAAAGTTGAAGCAAGTCAACTGCACGGGCCTTTTTTGTTTTAAGTCAGTTTCCTCGTGTCCGCTGTAGTAAACGATAGTGCAGGTATTAGAATCGGAACAATGACGGCCCTCTAAGCCGTCCCACGGGAACGCCGGAACGAAATGATTCGCTCTCTGGTCCCAGAAGAGATTTGCTTAAGGCCACCAAGAAGTTTGCTATCTCACCGAGGACCTTGACGACAATGGTGTAGCTCTTGGACCCGCTGGTGTTCTCCAGTGTCAGGACATATTTGCCAGCGTCGTATCGGTTGATGTCTTCAACCAGGAGCAGGGTGTCCCAGTCTGACGTCTTTATCAGGACACCGGTTCTCTCCTTCAAGTTTCCGTCCACCTTGCTCCACGTCACTTTGGGTGGCGGGCGCCCTCTCAGGGGGACGTAGAGCCTCATGGTGACACCGGCGCGGAGAACCAACGCTTTCCTCAAGTCGGCATCCAGCTCGGCTTCCGGAGGGACTGCGGGAAGCGCATTTTGTTCAGTCGTTTGGATTTCATTTCTCTGTTGAATGTTCAGCAAACATTGCGGTTCAACCTTTCTCCTCCTTATCTGAAGCCAGCAGTTCCGAAATTGGGTCTCAAATTGGAAAGGCGTTTTCATTGGACCGGCCAATTGGTGCTGTTGTCAAATCCAGCTTCTTTCGTCTTAGGCAGCTGGCTAAAGTCAAGCGTCTCCTTTCTCGAGAGCACTTTGAAAGAGTTTGCGTATGGGATGGGTAAAGCTATTTGTAAATAGATTTTGTGGATGGCATCTCAAAATGACGGATCTCCACCTCACCCACGTCAGGTGGGTTCGGGAGGTATTGGCTGCACTAAACCGGGGTTCACTGTAAAGCAATCCAAATGAGGAACATACTTAGGATGTCTTGAGGCGTGTGGTTGCCGGGGACGTCGCTGGGCTCGCTGTAGCCAATCTTGTTGAGGGCAAATACTCGGAACTGGTACTCTCTGCCTTGCATCAGGCCCGTCACCAAGAAATTGGTGGCCCGGAGCTTCTGGGGGACATTGCATTTGGTCCAGTTTTCCGCGGCGGCCACTTTGCACTCCACCAGGTAGCCGATGATCTCGCAACCGCCGTCGTACGCTGGCTTGGTCCAGCTGAGGCTGATGGAGCTCCTGGTAGAATCCACCACCTTGGGGAAGGCGGGGGGCCCGGGAGGATCTGACAAATACAGACAGTGACTAACAACACCGCCAGACACTTGATGATTTACCGGCATAGCAACTCGCAAACCTGAGCACACCAGACACGTTTTTCTTTCTTTCGTTCTCTCTTTCTTTCTTTCTTTACTTCCTTCCTTCCATGGGACAACAACGAAATGCCACTGCGAGAGTGTAGTCAGAGGCTAGCTTGTACAACAATGTAGATGTACTGTCCCCCGCAAAGTAAGTCGACACACAGCCATTCATCTCGAAAGTGGCTGGCAACAAAAGTGAGCACACCCCCAATTGAAACCGTCCAAATTGGGCCAACAGTGTCAATATATTGTGGGGCCACCATTATGTTCCGACAAGGCCGAAGATGACACACCTGCTGCCCAGTCACACCTGACAACTTCAAAACCGAACCAGTCACCTGACACCGAGGAGAGAAATGTGCTTACTCGGTCCAAATTGGACATTTCCAGTTCCTTTTGTTGCGAGTGGTTCATCCATTGTCTGTGTGTTGACTTATTTTGAGGGGACACAAAATGTGCATCGTACAGGCTGCGGTGATGTCCCATCAAAAGTGAGAATCAAATCTCTGCAAAACTCAGGGCTGTCCTCACTTTTGTGAGGTACCGCAGGGATCTTTTCATTTGAGTGACAAGCAATCGCAAGTTCTCCGTTCTCAAAAGTGACTCACAGACAGGATCGACGGCCAGTGCCGCGCCGGATGCATCGCTTGGTTTTCCCAGACCGGCTTTGTTCATGGCAATGACCCTGAACTCGTACTCGGAGCCCTCAGTCAGCTGACCCGCCTTGATGGTTCTGTCGATCACCGGCCGACGGTTGACCTTGGTCCAGGTCAACTCGGTGGCTTCGCGCTTCTCTACCATGTAGCCCAGGATGGTGGCTCTACCGTCATTGGCCGGCGCCTTCCAGCTGACCGTCATGGAGTCCTTGGTGATGTTGGTGATGACCGGTGGATCACAAGGGCCGGGAACATCTGCGGAACCAAATCGATCGAATGAGAAGCAGTTGGACCTGATGGCGGTACTTTTGGCCATCGATAAACAGTGTGGAAAACGGATGGAGGTCTGGAGGCGTGCGCTCACCGTAGGGGTTCTTGACCGTGACTGGGTCGGTCATGACGGCGTCTCCAACGCCGTACTGGTTCTCGGCACTAACTCGGAACTGGTACTCGTGGCCCTCTATGAGTTTCTCTACCGAGCAGTCGGTGACGTGTCCGTGAATATTGGCGGTGACCAGCGCCCAGTTGGCCCTGCTGGTTTCACGCTTCTCAATGATGTAGTTGGTGATTTCAGAACCGCCGTCAGAAAGTGGAGGTTCCCACCGCAGCTTGACGCGGTCTGCGAACACTTTGGTGGTTTTCACTGAAGCCGGAGGACCCGGTTTGTCTGCAACCAATAACGGGTGAAGTTTTGAAGACTTAGGCTGTGTTCCTACTGTTCATTTTCCACGCGCACAGAATATGTTCGGGAACAATTTTGAATTTGGAACACCGTCTTCATCATTGCCGATGTCAAATTGCGATCATTGGCTGGCTGAGATCGCACGGTCACACATACTCATTGTCTTACAATCGCGCCCGCGCAGTCGACTTACCGAGCACTTTGACTTTAATTGTGGCATACTTGCTGCCATTGACGTTCTCAGCGAGAATAGTGTAGTCACCGGATTCCTTCCTGGTGACGGAGTAGAGCTCCAAAAGGTGGACGTGTTTCTTCTGGGTCATCTTCATTCCCTCCGCCAGATGGAGCGGAACGCCGTCTCTCTTCCAGCTCACCTTGGGAAGAGGCTTGCCAAACACTTCCGCGTCCAAGAAGACGTTCTGTCCGGCTTTCACCACAATCAGGTTCTTCATGTTGACCCCGAGCTCCACACGCGGAGGAACTGCACAGAAGATGAAGACCAGCCGTCATCTGGTCTGCTTAGGCCAGCATCAACTTTATTGTCAGATTTTGGTCTGAAATTGAAATGAGTGGTGAAACCAACCCATGTTTTACCGCTGATTCCAAAAGAAGCTCGACAAACTTTTTCCTCTTGACTCAAAAGTCTAACCCTTGAAGAGGTTGGTTTCTGACATACATTCCCGATCGGGACATACATGCTTTTTTTTTTTCTTCAAACCTTTCTTTTTTTGGGCCTCAACCTATACGTACAGCCCAGTACCAGGCCAATTCCCAATGGTTAGGGACAAGTGACCCGCTGCGTCTCGGGGCTTCAGGGAGGCCGAGTAGCTGCTCCGGGAGCTTCCAAAGTCTAAGCCGAAGCTAAAAGTCCAGGGAGCTTTATCTATTACTGCTCCCAACCGATGAAACAAGTGCCCTCTCACCATCCCTTTTTATATCTCCAATTTTATTCCTTGGCTTTCAACACAGCTGGAGTTTCTGCCCTTGCTGCATCCAACCTATTCTCATTATTGCATTCATTGCACTGGCACTGTCGTTTTGTGTCTCCCGTGTCATTTTCAAGTGATGTACAGCACTTTGTTACAGCGGCGGTTGTCCTCAAACTCAATCCAGCAGAGCAGAGTGGGGTCCTACCGTTCTCCGCGATGACGGCGATGGGATCGGACAGCTCCGAGGGCAGGCTGACGTTGACGGCTGTCTTGGCGATGACTCTAAAGACGTAGCGTTGGCCCTCTTCCAGACCGCTCACCACATAGTTCTCGGCCTGGACACTCATGCAGTTGCTATTGCAGCGGCTCCACTTCTCCTCGGGGAGCTTGCAGTACTCCACAAAGTAGCCAATCAGCTTGCTGCCACCGTCGTGCTTGGGTCGGGTCCACACCAGCGACACGGAGCTCCTGCTCACATCCATTGGCTCGGGTTTACCTGGAGGGTCTGGTGGGAAGGAATATGTGGTTTTAGCTCCCCAAGCAGGTCTGGGTTCACAATACAGCACAGCGGTACGTTGACTTGGTGTCATTGGCTCTCGGGACGCTAATATGTGTGCCTTGGGAGTGCCTTTAAGGGGTGTGGCATGCGAATGACATCAGGAGATGGGGTTGGACGGTGTGAGCTGTGGCCTATGGCACCTCCTTGCGAATATTTGACGCTTTGTCAACGTCCGAATTTGCATTAACGACCGGGGCTCTCTCCTTGCCCACAGCGAAGCGTATTACAGGACCTTACTGTCATCTCTTGAGTGTAAAAACAAAAATCACACGTCGGCAGCTGGATTTTCCCTCTAGCAACAGATTGTACGCCCCCTAAAAATGGCTGGCATCCATGCATAAAGATCAAAGCATTTTCCATGGAGCAATTTGTAGTTTATTTTATAGGGACATCATGGTCTCCCTTTGAAGTGATAAGAACCAAGAACAACGGACAGTCTTGGATATGCAACGGTGTAAACAGAGTGAAGGGACCATGTCGGGAGTTTTGTCGAAGGGGGATGCTTTCAAAAACGATATGCTTTGGTCAATATTTCTTGGCGTCTGGCGAAGCCACGTTCATATCAACAGGTCTTGGACACAATTTTTTTCATTTTCCTTCTACCCATGTCAATTACGCACATTTGATTTGTTCTGAAAGTTCCAGGGAAAATCTGCCTATTGTAGATGAGAAATTCCGGATACCGCTGTGCATTTTGTGGTATGTGACTCAAGTGGCGAAACAGCCGAAGCCCGTTCGCCTCTCAGATTTTGGCACAACATAAAGCGAAATAAGTCAAGTCACCACCGTATCGGCTCGGAAGATTCTCATACCGACGGCCGTCCTCGCTGTGACGAATTCGGTCTGCTTGCAAGGCTTTCCCTGTCCGGCGAGGTTGATGGCAGACACCCTGAAGGTGTACTCCAGGCCCTCGATGAGACCGGTGCAGGTGTATTGGGTGGATTTGACCACAGACTCGTTGGCCCTGACCCACAGCAGACTGTTCCTCTCTTTCTTCTCGATGCAGTATCCCGTAATGGGGCTTCCGCCGTCGCTGGTGGGACGCTCCCAGGACAGGACGACAAAGTCCTTGTTGATCTTGTTCACGCGAAGGTTCCTGGGCTCACTGGGAGGGTCTGGAAGCAAACGGAAGCCAAACGGTCTGACACGCATTTAAAACTTTGTCGCCGACAGATGCACTCACATTCATGCACACATTCATACACAAACGGGAGGCTGCTGCAAGGCGCCGCCAAGTCCACCAGAAGCAATTTAGGGGTCAGTGTCTTGTTCAAGTACATAATCACAGAGGATGAGGAAGGATTGGGAGATGAGCACTCGACCACTGAGCCACGCCAAGACATCTTTCTGGTCTTGGTCTCGTCTCTCAAAAGTCCAGGTCGAGTCTTGGTCTCAGTGACTTTTGGTCTCAAACAGTGCAGTCTTAAGCACAGTACCGCTCTCAGAAAAAAAAAATACGGTCAACACGTTCCACTAAGGTTTTGGCTCAAAGCCCCACCAAAAAAAAAACAAACAAAACAAACAAACAAACAAACAAAAAAAAAAAAAACGATTGAGAATGAGTTTGCCTATGCATTCAATCGAAGAAAGTTTTGAGGTGACGAATGGCGGCGGCGACGATGATGATGACTCACCAAACGGATATCTGGCAATCATTTTCTCTGAGTAGGTAGGCTCCGAGATGCCGAATCTGTTCTCGGCTCGGACTCGGAAGGTGTACTCCGTGCCGGTGATCAGTTTGGTCATTCGGAAGCTGGTTTTGGTGCAGGAAGATGACACGGTGAGCCAGTCGCCCTGGCTCACATCGCACTTCTCCACGATGTAGTTGGTGATGTTGCTGCCGCCGTCCTCCTGAGGAGGGTTCCAGAGCAGCGTGCAGGCGTCGATGTCCTGCTCTGTGATCTCCAACGGAGCTTCTGGGGGTCCAGGGATGTCTGCGCGGCGGCACACAGGACAAAATATCAGCAACACGCTACCTTCAAAGCTTGCATTGTGGCCAAAATGATGAGCAGGATGATTTTTGTTCAAGATTGCAAGAACGATAACCCTGCTCATCAGACATTTTGAAAAGTCAATGTAGAAGGTTTCAAGCCCGATCTACGTTTTTTGCACTGACCCATGACGATGACTTTGAGGATCTGGTTGACTTTGGCCGTGCTGTTCTCCGCCGACAGGCTGTAGTAGCCGCTGTCGGCGCGGCTGACGTTCTTGATGATCAATGTGCAGCTGCTGAGCGTCTTGACCACCGAGAGGCGATCCGACGTCAGGACGTCCTCATTGCCCTGCTTCCACTTGCAGAAGGGAGCGGGTTTACCAGACACCAGGGCCTCGATCACCATTTTGCGTCCCGCCCGGACTGTCACGGTGTCGGGCATGATGATTTTGGGAGCCACTGAAGGGAACAACAGTCGGCACCGGTTAGCACACGTCGCATCCTTGGCGCTTCGGATGCTTCCTGGAGCAGGCATGCCCAAATGGCGGAGCTGCAGTCCGTCTTTCGGCGGCGCACTAAAGCTACCCATTGACATGGCCCGCCGTAGCGGTTTGGCTGCCTCCTGCACTCGTTACTTTTGCTACTCGGTGGGTGGCAACAAGAAGCAGAAGAAAGAGACCGCTTCTCAATCAGCGTTTTTGTCCGTTCACACAGCTTGGTGATCTTGTCAAACGTTATCTGTGGCGGCCCGAGTCACGTTCTAATTGAAAAGGCGCAGAAAGCAAGAACGCACACATTGCCCAGATGTAGCTTTGGTCTGCTAGCTTAAACCAAGCATGTGTCAGTTGGATTCTTGCAAAGACTTGGCTGGGAAAATACCCCATGATGCCTTTCGTACTGCTATCATGGAACAACGGGTGGGGGTGGGGTGGTGGGAGTAGTGCACAAGTGCACAGCCGTTCCAATTCACAAAAAGGCTAGCGTTTTTAGGAGGTACGTTCTTAGGAAGGCAGTGCAGGGGAGTTCACGAAGATCGACCAGAGAAAATGAAGAAGAAGAAGCAGGCGAAGATGTGGAAGAGAATGACGGAAAAAAGAGCGAGACTAAACTCACTCCTAGTTTTGAGGGTCAAATGCTGGCGCCCTCCCCCATTCCCAAAACATGTTTACTGGCTTCTCTGAATACTCTAAATCGTGCGCAGGTTTGAACGCTCGCTTGTCAATACGTGCCGTTCAATTGGCCGGCAAACAGTTGCGGGTGTACGCAGCCCGTTGGCACAAAGCGTGCTGCGATCAGCCTCCGAGATAATAACGGCCGGATGGACCGAGGGCCAAGTTAGAGCTTGAACCGATGAATTTCTACCTTTGCGGCCCTCGGAAGAAAACGTTTGGATGCGCCTGCCCTGGACCTCGGTGCCGGTGTACTCACTGAGCTGCTCCTTGGCCTCAAAGACTCCCTCGGCCTCGCGAGCAAGACTGACGCCAACGGAGTTCCTGGCCGCCACCCTGAACTTGTACTTCTTCCCTTCCTTCAGGCCCACCACAACGATGGTCAAGTCTTTGACCACTGAGTACGGCGTCCACTTGTCCTGCGGCGCCCCCTCCTCCTGGTAGTCCACCACGTAGCCGTTGATTTTGGCTCCTCCATCTCGGAGCGGCTTCAGCCAGCCCAGCGTTGCGCTGGTCCGGGACATCTCCAAAACCTCCATCTTTTTGGGCGGATCTGGCTCACCTGAAAACCGCAGCTGGTCTTAGACGTACAACCACTCACATGCTGTACTAAGCACCGTCGTTACTTGTGTGGAATAGTCTATTGTTAAAAATCAAGGGGGTGGATGATACATGGAAAGAAAGGAACTGAAGAGAACTGGTCACATAGCATAAACAAGCAGCATTTTTCGCTTTTGTTTTTCTTTGAAAAACTGAACCAAATACACATTATTCTGCATATGACGCATCCATTTTTGACACCAGCATATCAGTGGGAATGTATGATATGCGAGTCCAAAGGCTAATAGGATGATACGAAAACTCACTGATGGGGTCCTTGGCCAGGTAAGACTTGGGCGAATCCTGAGGAACTCCGATTCCATACTTGTTGACTGCCATCACGCGGAAGTAGTACTCGATGCCAGGGGCCATGTTGGTCACCTTGAAGCTGGTCTTCTTCAAGTCCTCTGTGCATTTGGTCCAGGTCTTCCTGTCCACCTCCCGTTTTTCCACAATGTAGTTGAGGATGGCGCTCCCGCCGTCGTTCTCCGGCGGCAACCAGGACAGCTGTGCTGTTGTTTTGGTCACGTCAGTTGCCTCCAGACCACCGACGGGACCGGGAGTGTCTAGCAAAGGATGGATTCCGCATTTGCAAATCAGCTCATTGTCTTCCAAATACATTTTTCAGCCAACGCTTCGCTTCACCGGCTGCCCGCTTCACTCACAATATTGGCCAACAAATATTGCTTGGGTTTCCATTCTCTACTTCATTGTACATCATATTACCTTTTGGAAATGTGACAACTTTCTCTGTGATTTTTGTTTTTGAGTCATATACACATTTTTACGTACATAGGACCTGAAAAGTTTCTATTTTGGAATTGGAAAGGTAAGGTATTTGGTTCAAAAAATGTAACACCTTTTCACATCTAGATCTACGAAAAATACCCCCCCCCCCCCTACTGAAAACATCACTTCATTCCAGAGCTGGAGCAAAATCCCTCCATTTCCACTAAGTGCGATGGCAAACCCTGCTTTGTTTGTAGAACTGAGTCTTGAAACAAATTAGGTTCGAAAACCGAGGTTGGACTCTGGGAGTAAAAAGTGGCGAGTGGTTCTCACCGAGGACTTTGACACGAACAAAGACGGCCTTCTCTCCAGCCGAGTTGGACAGAGTCAGTGAGTATTTTCCAGAATCTTCTCTGGTGCTCTCGGGAATGACCAGGAAGCACATGGTGTCCACTTGGTCCACGTGACCTTTGCGAACAACGTTGTCCACCCCCACACGCTTCCAGGTGACCTTCGGGGCAGGGCGTCCTCTGATAGTAGCAAAAAGTCGGATCGGACAGCCGGCCCGCACAGAAAGACCTTTCCTCAAACTCGCGTCCAGGTCAATCTCAGGAGCCTCTGTTGCCCGGGAGAAACACGTCCGTGATTAGATCACTTCAGGTTCATGACGAGGTACACAAGCGCACAAAAAATGATTCAAACTCAGCCAACCAAGTCAAGTTCCTACCTAGGATCTCCTTGGGGAAGACGGCCTCCTTTAAGTAGGCGTGACGTCCCCAGCCCACCTGGTTTTGGGCGGAGACCCTGAACTCGTACTCCTGTTTCTCATCCAGCTGTCCGATGGTGAACTCTCTGAGGACCAAGGGCCCATTGGTGTCGATTCTCTTCCAGCCTGCGGTGGGCTTTTCGGGGTCAGCCTCACTCTTCAGTCTCATGTCCAGACTGTAGCCGATGATTGGTGCGTCCCCGTCGTACACGGGTTTAGACCAGGAAAGAGTGATGGAGGTCTTGGTGCTGTCGGCCACTTTCAGGCCTGCGGGTGGCCCAGGAGGTTCTGAAGACGGACAAAACAACGCGAATAACGGTCCGGTGTAGAGCATTGAGCAAAAGATAAAACTTTTGCTTGAATTTGAATGTCGGATGTGATGGTGCTACTTGGGGAGCCAAATACATTTTTCAGATGGTATTTTGTGTTCGAAGTGGAAGGGGAAACTGTTCTGGAGGGTACACGGACAGGCTTCACTCCGGTCTTGGTAAACTTACCAATGGGATCTTTGGCTGTCACGGGTCTGCAGGGTTTGCTGGGATCTCCCAGACCGACCTCATTCTCAGCCTTGACTCTGAACTGATACTCGTGGTTGGGTAACAGGTTGGTCACTTTCATGCGTCTCTCGGGGATTGGACTCTTAGTGCACGGCACCCAGCGTACGGCCCTTTTTTCCTTCCTCTCCAGGATGTAGCCCGTGATGGACTTTCCTCCGTCATTCTCGGGAGGAGCCCAGACCACCGTCATCTCCTCTTTGCTTATCTGCATCACAACAATACGATCATCATGTCCGCGGTACTTGGGCAGATTTTTCACACATCTGTCCAGAGTATTTATTTCCATTTTCCCTCCCCTCCATTTGTAAAAAAAAGATATCTGTACTGTCTGACTATTCATCTCCTTTATTTCTGCCCCACATGAATGTTCAGAACCAACCTTGGTGACCTCAGGGGCATCGGGCGGTCCAGGTCTGTTGAACTGAGTCCTGACCGTGACCGGCTTGCTCTCCACGGCGGGCCCAGTTCCCATCTTGTTCTCGGCCCGTACTCTGAAGATATATTCGTTGCCCTCCACCAGACGAGTCACGTTGCAGTACGCCGTGACTACCGAGGCGGAGTACGTGGACCACACCATCCTCCTGGTCTCGCACTTTTCCAAGATGTAGCTGTCCACCTCGCAGCCGCCGTCATCCTCAGGTGCGTCCCAAACCACTCTGCATTTGTCTGCTCCAACGCCGGTGACTCGTAGGTTCCTGACGGCTCCGGGGACGTCCAGGACGTTCACGTTGGCATACGCCGTGAAGGTTCCGGCCGAGTTGGTGGCGGTGACAATGTACTTCCCGGAGTCAGTGCGTCGGGACTTTGTCAAAAGGAACTTGGAGTAGTCAGAACCGGTCTCGTAGCTGATTCTGGGGTTGTCTCCAACCGCCTTGTCCTTGGTCCACTTAACTTCAGGTTGCGGCTTTCCTCTCAAGGCAGCTTCTATTCTGACCGACTCTCCGGCCTTCACCGTCAATGTTCCGGACAGCTTCAGGTCAAGGACCGGCTTCTGGATCTCTTCTCGCACCAAGATATCGGCCAATTTCACCCAACCGCTCTCTCCTCCTTCATTGACGCTTTGCACCCTGAAAAAAACAAACAAATGTGCTTTAGCTATTGATGCCAGATTCTTTATCCCTAAAGCGCCTTGTCTAAAATGGATCTACTTTTCACACTTGTTTGAAAACATTTAGCAGCTAGGGCAAGTCGTTTGACTCACCTGAAAGTGTACGTCTGGTTTTCAACACACTTGTCGGCCAAAAAGAAAGTGTTAGTCAGGATGCCGGTGTTTAGTTTTTCCCATTCCTGCGCGTCTTTGGCTTTGCACTCCAGGTTGTAGGAGAGGTTGGGACTGCCACCATCGTAATCAGGCCTCCTCCACCTCAGGTAGACGAAGTTCTTGCCAATGTCGGCCACCCTGAAGTTCTCAGGCTCGCCTGGTTTTTCGATGGGGTCGATGGCAAGCACTGGGACCTTGGTCTCCACGCAGGGCCCGGGTCCTATCTTGTTCTCTGCGCAGACACGGAACAGGTACTGGTGGCCCTCCATTAGCTTGGCCTTGATCTTGCGGTTGGTACAATGGGAAGAGATCATGGACCACAAGCTGACGCTGGGTTCTCTGCACTCCACGATGTAGTTGGTAATTTCTGAGCCACCATTGTCTTTCGGGGCCTCCCAGTTGATCATGCAGGAGTCCTTGGTGACGTAGGTGGTATGGAGGTTCTGGCAATGGCTGGGCCGGTCCAGAACATTAACAGTGATGCAGCAGGAGGCTTCTCCACCCACATTGGAGGCCTTCAGGGTGTATTTGCCGTGGTCGGCTCTGGTGGCCTCTTTGATCTTCAGCTGGACCACAGGTAGGTTCTGGGGCATAGTTACACGTTTGCTCTTCTCCAGAACAGTCTCCCCCTTGGACCACAGCACTTCTGGCTCGGGACGGGCCTTGATGTAGCCAACGATGTTGATGTTGTGTCCCACGCGGACGGTGATGCGCTCGCGACACCTGGCGTCCATTTCAATCTCCGGGGGGATGAGAATATCTTGAGCCGTGACCGACTCTGGAATCTCTCTGGACTCACCGTCACCGATCATATTTGAGGCAAACACTCTGAATCGATAGGTAGAACCCTGCTCGAGCCCCTTCACCGTGTAGGCACACAACTTGATGAAGTCGTCCAGGTTGACTTTCTTCCAGTCTCCGTCGGCCTTCTTCATTTCCACAGTGTAGCCCAGAATGGGACTGCCTCCGTCTTTGGTGGGTTTGGTCCACACCAAGTCGGCCGTCGATTTGCTGTAATCTTTGACTTTGGGGTTGACCGGGGCACTCGGGACCGTGATCTGCCGGCAGGGCCTGCAGAGGTCAGAGATGGGTGAGGGGCCACTGTAGCCGGCAATGTTCTCAGCAAAGACTCTGAATTCGTATTCGTTGCCCACAAACAATCCCTGGACTCTGTAGCGAAGGTCTTTGCAGGGCGTCTTGTTCACACGGATCCACTTTCCTCCTTTGTGTCTGCGCTCAAGGATGTACCCGGTGATCTGACTGCCACCGTCAGACAAGGGCATGGTCCAGCCGACCGTAACGGCGTCCTCGGAGACGTCGTGGGCCAGCGGCTTACCAGGTGGACTGGGCGGCATGAAGGAATGCTCGGCGACCGTTGGCTTGCTCTCCAGCGGCGCCCCGATGCCCATCTTGTTCTCGGCGCGAATGCGGACCACATACTCGACGCCCTTCTGCAGGCGCACGATCCTGAGCTTGGTGGCCAGGCTGCCAGAGCTCACCCCTCCCCAGGTCTCCTTGTTGGAATCTCTCTTCTCCACGACGTAGTTGGTGACGGGGCTGCCGCCGTCATCCTTAGGAGGGCGCCACTCGATGGTCATGGCATCAGGAGACACCTCCAGGACATTGACGGGTCCGATGGGCGCCGCCGGGACGTCCAGGACGGTGACGTTGAGGGCCGCCGTCTTGGTGCCGGCGAGGTTGGACACGGTGAGCAGGTAGGTGCCGGTGTGACTTCTGGTGCACTCGGTGATGCTGAGGACGGTGGAGAAGTTGTCGGTGTCAATCTTGATCTTGCCTCCGCTGCTGATCTCCTCTCCGTCAATGGACCATTTGGCGGTAGGGACGGGCATTCCCCTCATGATGGCGGGTAGCCTGATGGTGGTGCCCGCCTTTACGACGATGCCTTCCGTCAGCTTGACATCCACCTCGAGGATCGGAGGCACTGTTGGCAGACGACACACAGGGTGAGTGAAAAGTAACTCCTGACTTGAAACTACTTTTGCATGTTCTTTTGTGTTGCTTCTCCAATGGAGGAGAATTTGACACTCTAAGTTTGACACTCTGTCATGTGTGTCCACCTTGCTTCCTGTTTTCACAACCATTTCAGCTGTGTTCATGCCAACGAAATGAAACAACCCAAGGGTGTTTTTTTTTTTTTTTTTTTTTTTTTTTTTTTTTTTTGTCTTAGAACTTGAGCTCACCCAGCTTCTCCTGGCAGAGGATGGGTACGGTGGTGTCGGGTCTGCTGAGGCCAATGACATTCTCGGCTCTCACTCGGAAGCGATAGGTCTTGCCTTCTTCCAGACCCGTCACGTGACTTTCCGGGATGCTGACTGTCTGCCACTCGTGCCAGTCCTTCGCTCCTTCTTCTTGATACTCCACCAGGAAGCCCGTAATCTCACTTCCACCGTTTCGGTCGGGCCAGTTCCAGGCAAGCCACACCTCCGTCTTGTCCACATCGACGTGGTGAAGATCTTTGGGAGGACCGGGAGGGACTGCGGGGAAAAACACGTTCAGCGTTTAGACCGGCAGTTTTACAACTTTGTGTGTTTGTTGTTTGTGTGCTTTAGAGTCAACTGTCGCTGCTCCGTGTGCGTTCAAGGAGCAACTGTTCAAATTTCCATGACCTTAACATGATGCTAATTTCCGTTTGGGCAGCGACAGGTTCTTGGGAAGGTGTGTGGACATCTGCGGCAATTCTCATTTTCGCTCTAGCGACTTTCATTTCCATCGTCATTGTTACATGATCAATTTTTGCTCCACGATGGCAAAAGGTGTACAGTGAGTCTCTTGAAAGTGCGGATTTCCTGCATTTGTCGGTGGTGTCTGGATGGTATCCCCGCAAATCAAAGGAGGGCCGAGCATTGCTGTATGCAGAGTGCGGCTACTCACAGAGCGGATTCATGGCTTTGATGGCCTTCGGCGTTTCCACGTATTCGCTGCGGCCATACTGGTTCTCAGCCGCAACTCTGAAGGTGTAGGCCAGTCCCTCCGTCAGGTGCTTGAGCATCATA
The DNA here is from genome assembly GCF_001891065.2 of Hippocampus comes. Classification (NCBI taxonomy): domain Eukaryota; kingdom Metazoa; phylum Chordata; class Actinopteri; order Syngnathiformes; family Syngnathidae; genus Hippocampus; species Hippocampus comes. The sequence continues at coordinate 99,785 of NW_017804802.1, forward strand.
CTGCGCTTCTTGGACGTGGAGCACACGGGAACCCACTGAGTGGACCCCGTGTCTTTCTTCTCCACCACAAAGTTGGTGATGCGAGTGCCTCCGTTGTCCTCCGGGTCTTTCCAGGACAGGTAGGCCGAGTCGCTCCTGACATCTGACACGCGCAGGTGCTGGACAGGACCAGGTTTATCTGAACACAAAATGAGGACAACTCTTAAGTGCGCCAACATCACTCACGGAACCTTCAGGTTGTTGGGCTTTCGGGTGGAGCCTGATCTTGAAAATGCGGGTGAACCTCATTTGACCTTCTCAATCGTTGAACGTCTCAGAACCTAATTTGCACAACTTGCTGTTTGACACGAAGGGAGCTGAAGGGCAAAATTCCCAACAAGGCTTTGATCCATGAAATTTTTAGGCCATCCACTCGTGCCCCTTTTCCTGGACCCTTCCGGTCTCTCCATTGCAACCCAATGATGACACTCTGTGAGACTCGAAGCGGAATAGCCACTTCCCGTTTGAAGCCTCGTCCCTTTGATCTCGTCTTGGTCTCGTGAGGTCAAAATCTCCACAGCATGATAACACCGACTGTGTCAATACCAAGTCTAATTCAACCCAGTACTGGTAGTCACTCGTAGCAAAACGTGTTTTGTGTAATTGATCGCAAAACACCTGTTTCGAATTTTGTCAGAGAACAGCAAGTGAGACACTCGACAGTTTAGACAAAGGTTTAGATGACTTATTAAGTTGACCTGTAAAGGTGCAGAGCAAATTTGAATAAAATTGGAGGAATCGATATGAGTATTAGTTGTGGTGACTTCCTACCAAAGACCAAGACGGTGCATGTGACTGTCTTGGAGCCGGCGGGGTTCTCGACGGTGAGCGTGTAGTCTCCACAGTCGCCACGGTTGCAGAACCTCATCTCCAGCTTAGTGCCCTCTTGGTTGGTCTCGATGTCGGCCCTGGTGGGAACGTCGGTGTCGTTTTTCTTCCAGACGACGGAGGGGAAGGGGATGCCCTTGATGGTGGCCATGAGAGTGATGTGGGTGCCGGCCAGGGCCTTCACCTCCCGAGTCATACCGGCGTCCAAAATCAACTCTGGCGCTTCTAAGGTTAGGACAAGCAAACGCAAACTTGAGTGGCCTTGAAACATGACGTTTTTTTTTGCACAGAGTCCGAGCCGCTCACCGAGTCGGTCCTTCACTCTGACCGGGTCTTTGATATACGTTGGGTCAGACTCCCCGGCGGCGTTGACGGCCTTCACTCTGAAGCGGTAGAGGGAGCCATCCTCCAGGCCCACCACCTTGAACTTGGTCCCCGGGCAAGAATCTGGAGTATGGTTGACCTAGAGGAGGGCGGAGGCAGCACACTTATCAGTGTGTGTCAAAGCGGTGGTATCAAGGAACCAAGTATCTGGTACTTATGTCGATTTTTCTCGTCGTTGTCATACAAACCAACAGACTGGACTGAAAAAGGAAAAGTCCGAGCAAACTAAATAGGAGGAATGCAAAATCCCAAACTCTAACAACCCTGATCGGTATCTGTACTTTTGTTTTCACACAAGTAGCCTCACGTGTACTTGCCCTTGCATTTGCACAAAGTAAACGAGCTGTGGTGAGCAGCGAGCGGCTCACCTTCTGCCAGTCCTCGTCGCCGGCCTTCTGGAACTCCAGCAGGTAGCCGAAGATCTTGCCTCGGCCGGTGTCGGCGGGCGGATCCCAGGAAAGAGTCACGGACTCCTTGGTGTGGTCCACGGCCTTGAGATTTTGTGGCGGGCTTGGCTTCACTGAGGAAAAGAGCGGGAAAGGCTTTCAGTGTGACAGTTCGAAGTCGATATCGGCGCCAATATTTTGGCTGGAACCAAATTGGGCTACCCAAACCCAGACTTGCGCAACCCGCGTTCTCCTGAGGTCTTCTTTCACTTTGGAAAATGGATCGTGGAAATTTTCATTGCATTACTCAGGTCCTTTTTTTTTTTTTGAAAACGTCATTCTCAACGTGAAGATTACGGTGCTCTTGTAAGACGCAAATCACGTATTCTTTGGTTGCTCAAAGGCTGAGGCGAAGGAGCACAAAGCGCTCCAACGTGGTCAAAGTCAACTTTTAAGAGCCTTGATCTTGAGGTGACGATAACACTGCATATGTTTATTTTTTTCGCCGCAGGTCTAAAAGTCGGCACTGTGTTGCATTTACTGTCCAGTCCCGTCAACTTCAACTCAAAAGGACAAATTTGTTTAATTGTATGAAATACCGATGAGCCAAATCACAGCCACTTAATGTACGTGGTTCGACGGTCCAAATGGCTCTTCGGGGCTCGAAAGACCGCTGACCGTCGGCCTGAACCCGATCTGGGCAACGCTACGCGCTGGCTCTTCTGTGTCTTACCGATGGGATCTTTGGCGAAGACGGGCTTGGACGGCGGGCTGGGGTCACCAATGCCCACCACGTTCTCGGCACTGACTCTGAATTCGTACTCGCAACCCTTGAGCAGGTCCAGGACCAAGTACTCCACCTTGGGATGGATCTTTTCTGCGTTGCAGCGGACCCACCTACGGAGCACAAAAACAATCCGGCTCGAGTCCGCGCAGACCGCCGGTCATCCGAGGTCATCCGCAAAAATTGAGCGGAGGCACGCGGACTCTTCTCGCTCGCGACAGTCGGCGTCTTAAAGCTCATTGTGATTCTTTGGCGTCTGACTCAGCATGAGACTCCATCTTGGTTATGAATCCATTGTTTGACTGTTTGTTGTCGTCTGACTACTTTTTGCTCCAAGTGCACCGCTTCATGTACGGCGGCGGTGCTCTGGAAATACAGTTGAGTTGAGTAACTTTGTTCTCCACTTGAGCGAGCTGCTGACGCCGATGATGAGTTTCCAAGAATTTCCATTGTGCGTCCGGCCCTAAAATTTCTCATTGCGCCCCGAGAAGCTTCCGGTTAGGAGCCACGGTGCTCCAAGCAAAAAATACAAGGAAGACTGGAGCCCAGTAAAGACATTTTGGATGAAAGTTGAAAAAAAACAAATCAGTTGCCTCCATTCAACCTTTGCGCAACGCCACTGACACCGGTGGGGCCACGGAGCCACGGGTCGGCTTTGTACCTATTAGCCATGGTCTCCTTCCTCTCCACGATGTAGCCCGTGATCGGCTTCCCTCCATCAGCTGGAGGCTCCCAGCGAACCAGGGCGCGGTCGTGGTACACGTCCTTGACGGTGGGCTGCTTGGGAGCGTCGGGTACCCCTGCGGGGCAAAATGCAAAACGCACTTGCATTGACCAGCGCCGTGGCTCCCACAGGCAGAGGCCAGGCCAGCCCGTCCCATCCCTTACTGAACATCTCTCTGGCCTTGATCTCGGCGGACAGCAGCGGGTCGCTGATGCCGTAGATGTTCTGGGCCATGATCCTGACGATGTACTCGCGACCCTCAATCAGTTTTGGCACCTGAATCAGCAAAGAAGGGTGATACGGTGACGCAAGGCGGTGAGCGCGCATTTGTGCGATCCCATGAGGGGAAAGGTCCGCACCCTGCAGGTGGTCCTGGTGCAGGACGCGGTGACGGGCATCCACAGGTCTCGATTGGTGTCTCTCTTCTCGACGACGTAGTTGGAGATGGCGCATCCGCCGTCGTCCAGGGGAGGTTTCCAGGAAATGAGCATGTGGTCTCTGTAGACCTCCTCAAAGACCACGGGGCCCTCGGGAGGCTGAGGCCGGTCTGGCGGGGAGGGAAGCGTTCGGAGGTCAAGAACATGCGCGCCTTTTGCAGGCCGCGTACAGGCTGACTGAAAAGTGGCCGACACGCTAAAGCGTCCTCCATCGCGACTCGTATTGAAATGGAATTTAAATAGGATTTGAAAAGTGCCCTGAGAGAGTGGCGGAGGAAGTTTGAGACTTGCCTTGCTAAAAGTCAGATTTATTGGCATCAGGAAGACAGCATTTTTTCTTTCAAAAGCAGAAAAGAAATGTTTTCCAAATACAACGTAGAAAACAATGACTTTTCTTTTGAAAAAATGACTTTTGCTTTTCGTTTTTTTGTGAGGAATTTTACATTTGGACTAACAACACAACAAAACCAAACCAAAAATAACGCACAGCCACTCAATGGCCGGTGAAACACCGGTGAAGTGCGCGTGTGATTTTGGCAAGTCAAAGTCAGCAGGGGATTCCAAGTATTTGTAGCGCGAGCACGACTTTTTCACATGGGCCGATGCGGTCGGCCGACTCACCGACGACGGTGAGGGCGCAGATTCCGCTTCGCGTCCCGGCCGGGTTGTCCACGCTGACGCGGTAGCGTCCGCTGTGGTCTCGCCTGGCCTTGATGAAGTCCAGACTGAGATGCCTGGCGCTGCTGCGGACGGCCACGTCCTCGTCGGGCTTCAGCTCCTCCTCGTTCTTCGTCCAGGTGACGCTCGGCGCGGGCTTGCCGCCGTAGCGTCCCGCCAGCGTGCAGCCGTCTCCCACCTTCACCGTCATCTTGTCTCGGAACTCCAGCTCCAGATTGGGCGGTTCTGACGGACAGGAAATCGCAAGTTATTTACTGGATGGTCTCCACCTCCATTTCGTTGAACTTCGTGACAAACGGCGATGCTATGAGTCCAGTGCCCCTGGTCTTGGTGGTCAAGGAGACCGAGAAGACATATGGATGACAATAATACTTTCGAATTCAGAACAACAAAAATATGAACGTTTCACTGCTGTGAAGAATAATGACAAAAAAAAAAACACCATGAAAAATAGCAGTGCCTGACAATGAATTGGCCGGCCGATTTAATCGATCAATATGAGCCGTTTTAAAACTGGCAAACAAACAAAAAAAAAAGCGTTTTTTTTTTCTTACACATTACGTCAGGCAAAGATATACACTCCCCCCCCTAAAAAAACAAAAAAATACTCTTTGCTATAAAGTCAACTAGTCCAATGTTTTAATTTGTATTTGTTATTGTTATTTTTGTAAGCATTCAGGGTAATATGTGTTATGTATAATAAAATTGGTTGGCAGAATCTTTTTCTGCCAAATCGGCATGGACCTCAGCAAATGCACGCGTAGCCGAGACGACGTTTCGGGGATCGGCCGTACTCACCCAACTCGTCCTTGCACTGGACGGGTTTGGTGGCAAAGGAAAATTTGCCCTGTCCCACCACGTTGACGGCCGCCACTCTGAACTCGTGACTGGAGCCGTCCTTCAGTCCGCTCAGCGTGAATTTCCTGTCCATCAGCTTGTCGCTACCCCCCACGCCGACGAAGGCGTCTCGGCCAACCACGCGAGACTCCAGGACGTAGCGGGTCACCTCCGCGCCTCCGTCGTACTTGGGCGGCCTCCAAGCCACCGAGACGGAGTCCTTGGTGACGGCCGTGACGATCAGGTCCTCCGGACGCTCGGGCACGGCTGCGGGAGACGAGCCTTAGTCCTTTGCGGTTGGGCAAGACCTCGCTTGGCTTGCCGGACCTCGAAAGGCCCCATGCCACAAAATCCACTTGGCTTGCGAAAGGCTACATTTGTTCTGGTTTTGTTCCCGGTGTGCATTTTTTTTTTTTTTGTCGTCACCTGTTCTCGTCATCCGTGTCCCTTGCCTTCAACCAGTCGGCCCCCTCAAGCCATTGTGTCTTGTCCGGGTGTTTCTCGTTGTCTCGCCACTTTGCTTGGATTTAGTTCGCTGGGTTCTGTCAGTCGTTGTCGGGTCATTGTGAGTGTCTGTGTGCTCCTGAGGTTTTTTTTTTTTTGCTACTTTGGTTTCTTTTCGGGACTATGTTGGAGCACTTCAGTTACTTTTGTCCGGTGTACTCCTGTTTGCATTTTTGTTCAATACATTTTGGTCAGTCCACCTTGCTCCTGCCTGCTTTTTGGGGTCCTCAACTCTTAACGCCACACAAAACGTGACAGTATTATTCGATGTGCCAATGAGCTTCTCTGTAACGGTGTTTTTGAATGAAAACCTTCGAGCACAGACGTGGAACTTCAAGCATGTTCTGATGGATTTTCTGGCATGAGACCTTTCCACCATGACGTCACACGTACTTTCGGGATGGCAGAAGACGGAGCTTTCACTGACACAAACCTGACGACGGCGGTTTGCTTGCGTTCTTATCGGTACAACTACCAGCAGCCTCCACACCACTGGATTCATTTGGTTGGATTTTTTTGGGGGACGGGGAAGGAATCCCCTTCCCCCACCCCCCCCAAAAAACCCTCTTGGAGTACGGATTACTCTAACGCACTTTATTTTGCAGTCAGCCAGTCCTTCCTCAAAGGGCTTCGGTTGGTGCAAACTGCTGCCACTGCTTGATTCCAAACTGGAGCTTGTAGGAGGGAGCACATGTCCTCCAATTTTGGCCTCCCTTCACTGGCTCCTGTACATTTTCGAGTTCATTTGGAGATGCTTCAATTTGTAATCTAGAAACGGTCTGTCCGCACCGCAACTCAGTCGGCTGTGTGCGGAGCCTCGGATGAGCGGAGGTGATGCCAACGGAATGATCGAGACCTGCCCGTTTTTGAAACTAGTCTTGAAACACATTGGCATTCGATGGCGTTTCAAGTGCTCTATGAATCAAGCGTATCTTGCGGCGCATCCCCCGTCAAAAAAGTTTTTTTTTTGACAGGTTTGCGGTCCCTTTTCTGCCTCCCGGAAGCGCCCTGCCAAACAATCTTACAGATGGGCTCTTTGATGAGCACGACTCTGTCGGTCTCCACGAAGGGTCCCATGCCGATGATGTTCTCGGCGGCAATCCTGAAGAAGTATCCCTTCCCGTCCAGCAGCCCTTGCACCACGGCGTTGTTCCTGGTGACCGTGTAGGTGACCGAAGTCCAGCCCATGCGGTCCGACTCCCGCTTCTCAATGATGTAGTTGGTGATGGCCGAGCCGCCGTCGTCTTCGGGGGAATACCAGGTCAGCTTGCACGAGTCGTTGGTCAGGTTCTCACCGGCGAAGGGGAGCCCCACCGGTCCGGGGACGTCTGGAGGCCAGAGACGGACGGGGGTTCTTGTTTTAATCACTCGTGGCATTTACAGCCATCCGCCGACCCCGATTTGTCGCAGTTCGTCCTTCCAACCAATTGTTATTATGATTTAATTTTTTTCCCATACCGTCTTTGTTTAATTGACGAGAACTGGCTGTGGATGCTCGCAGTCGGTTGTCAACTCACGAAAAGTCAGCGGGAGATGAAAAGGAGTCGGGGATGCAAATAAGAGGAGCCCGTTGCCGAATATCAGCGACTCATAAAAAGTAGTTGCGGCCGGTCACAACCCAAAGAAAACTCGATGCGGACACTGGAAAACAAGTGGTGCCAGCGGTCCGTGTCTCCCGTTGAAGTCACTCACCCAAAACCTCGACGATGACGGCCTTCTTCCTCTCGCCGCCTTCGTTCTTTGCGCAAAGCGTGTAGATGCCCTGGTGCTGGCGTTTGCAGTTCTTGATGACCAGTGAGTTGGAGATGCCCGTGGTCTCCACTGCGGCCTCTTTGGGCACCTCGCCGTCATCTCGGCACCAGCTGATGCGCGGCGTCGGTTTGCCAGACACGTAGGCGATGATTCGGATGGTGCCGCCGGCGTGGACCACGATCTTCTCCTTGACGGAGGCGTCCAGGTCCATCTCGGGCGCAACTGAAGGACGAGAATCAACGAAATAAAATAAATCAACCGAGCGACGGCTGGTAATTTGTCAAGCGTTTGAATTGTGGTCCCTGTACGTCAAGGCAGCGGCGTATTTCGTCTTACTTGTCCTGTCTCTGGCTTCGATCAGCTCCGAAACGAGTCCAGGCTCGCCGACGCCGGCGGCGTTCACGGCTCTGACTCTGAAGCGGTACAGAGCACCTTCTTTGAGCTCGGCCACCACAAACTTGGTTCCTCTGATCTCCGTGTCCTTGGCCTGGAGAGAGCGCAACCCGGGAATGAGGGACACATTCACCAGTTGGGGAAAGCCGACTCGCCCGGGACGACGCTGCTGGAGTGATCTTAGTTTACCTTCCGCCAGCTCTCCGGGGCCTCGGGCTCCTTCTCGTCAGCGCCGCTCAGTAAAAGCAACTTCCTCTGAGCCTTCTTCTCCTCCTCCTCCCTGCTCACCTCCTTGAATTCCACAATGTAGCCGGTCACCTTGGAGCCTCCGTCCACCAGGGGAGGAATCCATTCCAGCTCCACCGTGGACCTGGTCCAGTCCGTCACCTTGGGGGTGGGCGGACCGGGAGGCTCTGCGCGGTACGCGAGAGATGGGGGGTAAGACACTGTCAAGAAAGTCGCGAGACGTGAAAACAAGGCCCACTCGTGAAAGCGAGATGCGGATAGTTGGCGAATCGTAAACAGTATTCGCGGACAATCTGCAATTCTTGAATACCGGTTGCAGACGGCCAACGACAAGTGAGAACCAGTCACAGACTGTTGACAACTCGTGAATTTGGATGCAAGCAGTCAGCGAATCATTAAAAGTAGTCGCCGACAACCCTCGCATCCTCCAAGGCCATTTCCAATGAAGTTGAGACGTCGGCACCTCATTCAAACTCGATGCGGTCATTCAGCAAGCCATGAAAACGCGTCGCGGCCACT